>NW_026652279.1:67892908-67970015 GCF_009828535.3 Hylobates moloch | reverse complement strand
AATATTATATATAATATTTTATTTATATATAATATAAATAAAAATAAATGTATATATGTACACGTATATATACACACACATATATGTATATAAGTATATATACATATATACATATATACACATATATACATATATACACTATATATATACACACATATATACACACATATAAATACACACATGTATATATATACACACACACACATATATATATATATATACATATTTTTCCATGGTTCAGGGAAAATTTCTTGTCTCAAGGTCTGGCAACATAATAATAAAAATAAAATCTAAATAATAAACATACATAAAATTATATAATTTTAAAGATGGTTAAATTGGTACAAATAAACTCCAACTAGAATAATGATAATGAGACAGAAAAAAATTACAATGGCTTCTGAAACACAGTGTTAAAAATTTCCCAAATATATCTTTAAAAAGTGAGTAGACATGCTTAAAATAATTCTTCCAAAAATATTTTTCTTGAGAAACATTGATGGCATTTTGTTAATAGTTGTCTAGCTTATAAAAAATAAAATATTTATTTAAAATGAGATTTTTTTAATTATTAAGTTAATATTGGGAGAAAGAGGCAGAACCACACATATCTACTGTTAAAATGTTTAAGAAGTCAAGTGGGAACCACTGGCTTTAACAAACTAATCTGGAAACTTCTCAAATCCCTAAAAAATGGCCTACAAATTCTTCAGGGTATTATATAGCAGACTTAAAAGTAAGCTTGAATTTGGATAGTTGCATTTGAATTGATGGTTATTGGATATTCCCCTGCCCAAACATGTGAATCATTACAGCATGTAAATTTATATAGTTTTTAGAAAGCATACGATTCTAAACTTTATTATTTTTCTAATCATTATAATTAAACTTGGGTTTGAATCTTTGATCCACCACTGCTAGTTTTTTAACTTTTATAAGAAATTTAATTTTCCTAAGCATAGTTTCATAATTGGTAAAATAATAGCACTAGGTATATATTAGATATGCAAAGTGCTTAACAGAGGAAACGTAACTGAAAGTATATTGTCATTATTATTATTTATACTGTTTAAATAGTTGAAATTACTTTTGATAGTGAAAAGTAGAAATATAAAATTTCACTTTTTTTCTTTTTCTTTTTTTTGAGAACCTTGTATGATGGACTTATCTTCCCATTGGCACTAACATGTTTTCCGGTTACTGCTGTACCCTTCGCAGTGTGGCATCTATATTTTCACAGTTCTGTTTTTTGCTATGAGACCAGTTCAGTAAAGAAATGATCTGGGTATTATTCAGCTTAGAGCTTAGCTACAGTGCATTTCTAATAAAATTATAGAAAACTGTATAAACCAATGTCACTATCTTTGTTGTAAACAATTGCTATAGATTATATCATTTATGTGGCCAATTAACATAAAAACGATAACTGGAGGACTACAGAAGTGTTTTGAATTTGTACAAATCTACTCCTCTTACTAGATAGACTACTCAATGAGTTTATTATTCTAACAAATTAATCTACGTTTTTGAGATATAATATTATTTTCTCGATTCAATAACTTTGATGAAAGTGCAGATATATTCAGTGCTACAACAGAAGTTCTAGCAATTTTATCTTACTTGTACATTCAATATATTTTTGTTTTCCTAATGCTTTTGTTCATGTTATAAAGTTCACATCCTAATTGAACTTAAGTTTGTAATATTCCTTTTCTTCTTAAGAAAATAATGAAGCTGGCCAGGCGCCTGTAATCCCAGCATTTTGGGAGGCCGAGGCAGGTAGATCACTTGAGGTCTGGAGTTCAAGACCAGCCTGGCCAACATGGTGAAACCCTGTCTTTACTAAAAATACAAAAATTAGCTGGGTGTGGTGGTGCATGCCTGTTATCCCAGGTACTTGGGAGGCTGAGGCAGGTGGTTCGCTGGAACCCAGGAGGTTGAGGCTCCAGGGAGCCGAGATCGCTCCACTGTACTCCAGCCTGGGCGACAAAGCAGACTCTGTCTCAAAATATAAATAAATAAATAATGAAGTGTCTAGGAGCAGTGGCTCACCCCTGTAATCCCAGCACTTTGGGAGGCCGAGGCAGGTGGATCACTTGAGCCCAGGAGTTGGAGACTAGCCTGGGCAACGTGGAGAAACATTGTCTCCGCAAAATAAAATACAAAAATTAGCCGGGTGTTGTGGCACACACCTGTTTGTCTCAGCTTCTCAGAAAAGGAGAGCGGAGGATCACCAGAGCCCAGAAGGTCGAGGCTGCAGTCAGCTGAGATTGCACCATTACACTCTAACCTGTGCGACAGAGCAGAACCTAGTCTCAACAGTAATAATAATAATAACAATAATCAGTTTCAAAAAACAATAGTTTCATCATTTCTATCTTCCTTCTTAGAATAAATTTTAAGCAACTAAAATATATTTTAAAACTTATGACAAAGTGCCAAGAAATAAAGACATAAATTGTCAGAATTAATAAGTACCGTGTCTCCTTTAATGCATTGTATGAAGGTAGTAAGGCTCATAAGTGACGCCCTGAAAAAAGAGTATTTGAGGACATTACCCACACACAACAAAAAGCAAAAGTGACAAAAAAAATTGAGGAGAAAATCTCACATGAGTTACATGACAATTACCCGCAGTTCCTGAATAATATTCTAATACTTATTAAACTAAGAAAAGTGTACAAACAATTCTGAAATAGAATCAGAATGTTCAAGCATGTCTTCTGCTTTTGAAATAATGAGAAAGATAGAGGAAAAACATAGTAGATGTATTTATTGGGTCAAAAGGAGCCTCCTCCTACCCACCACCAAAATAATTTTTAATTACAATTGCTCTACAATCAAAGTTATAATTTTTCTTTCCTTGAACAAGTTTCATAAATGTTTGTCCTTTATGAATTCTGTATTGTTGTTTAAATCAGAAATTTATTTTTATTTTTAATTTAGACTCAATATTTAGAACATATTTATGAAACTATAGGCTTAAGTGACTTAAATGCAACAATATGTTTGTTATGAAGGTAATTACATTAAACGATTAAATCACTAGGCTAAGCAAGTTTAGTCATACTTAAAATAAAATGGCTGGTATATAAACTTCATAAGTGGAAAAAGAATCATTAAACTGTAACTATAAACTAAGAATAAAACCTACTTTGCCACATTAGTGGAATTTTGTTGCCCTAATCTGATTATAATTTATGTAAGATCTAAAGCTTGCTCACAAATAATAGAGGATTTATTTATTAATCCAATCCTTTTGACTTAATTAATTAAATTACCTCAAAGGAAGCATCCACTTACTTTGCCTATGTTTGATTCAGCATTGTTTTATGTATTTTCAGAATTTGTCAGATGTTTGGTTATAAAGATCAATTGCTTTTGGTGTACAAACTCTGAGTCCATTCTCTGGGCATTACATTTAGTCAGAGAAGAAACACACCACTTCTACTTTTTAAAAGCTCATATCCTCAATCTAATCTCAGAAACATCCACCTGAAATTGATTTCAATAAACTGGACCTACATGTGAGGCAGAGCACAGAAGTTTAAAGAAAGCCAAACTCTTGACTTTTTGGCAGCTTTTACTACTAAATATGCCATGAGATCATCTTTAACTATAAGAGCAGCCTAGTCTCTAAGCTTGGCATTGCCACCATGAGGAGCATCAGGTTTCCACAGCAGTTCATGCCCCATCTGGATCTTTTGCTTGAAGTTGGAATGGAGTAAACTTGATGACTCAGTGAACCAAGCACTTTCTACCAATTAAGTAATTCCTTGGCAACAAACAAAATGTTGGTACCTCTATGGGTTCACTAAAATTTAGTATCGAGAAACCTGAAACTATAGATTATTAAATGGCACTTGCTTGAACACACACACACACACACACATTACTAGTTTTCACATTTCCTACAGATAGGCAAAGGATTTTGTATTTTTACATTTACATTTATTCTATCCATTCTTTCGCTGTTTCTGCTGATATAATGTGATTGTAGTTATGTTTTAGATACCTAATATTTAGCAGCCTAAAAGAAGTATTTTTATGTTAATGATCCAGAGAATAATACATGAAGGACACCTAAAATTAATATTTAGAAAACCTAAGCTAAAATTTAAGAATTATTAAAGAGAGAAGGAGTTATTAAAACCAATATCAGAGCAATGCTAATTAAAATAACATAGAATTTGTACAAATAAAAATGACCAAAGAAAGAAAATACTTTCCGTTTAATAAAATATATATATATATACACAGAAGTAATATGTAATAAAGAAGTGTCATAAAGCAATGTGAAATAAATGAATTCTAATAAATTATGTTGAGAAAATTGTCTAAAGGAAAAGAAAAATTACGACTTCTTCACCTTCTACGTGTCATGATAAATTTGACTAGCTCAGCCATTACTCATCTCTCTTCACTTTCACAGAATTCGTGTAACATACATCATTTTGCTGAAATATTTGTTATTTCATAGTAAAGGATATCTATACATTAATTATAACTAAAATGTTGGAACTTTTTTAGTGGGCAGGCTCCTGTGTTGTAGTTGATCATTTTCAGGTATCTAACTATAATGCCAATCCTATAAATTAATGTTAGTAAATATTTGCCTGATTTTTATGCATTGAGATTATTCAACCAAACCGTCTTAGCAAGATTGCAAAACAAAAAGTTTTTTGTACCCAATATAAGAGAATTCAGGCAAATTACAAAAATAATTAATGAATGCTGTAAACTACTTGACAAAATATTATAGTATTAGGAATTTTGGATTTCTCAACCCACCATCAATCTGTGCGAGGAAGACAGAAAGAAAACAACAGTTGTCAGCCTTCTGCATTTGTGTTCTGCTTGTTTTTGTTTCACGTTATGTTGCATTTTGTCTTTTTTATGGTGGATTATATGGACTCATTTCCAAATATAGTAGCAATCTTGCATTCCCAGGATAAATTGCACTTTTAGTCATGCCTATGATTTTTTAAATGTATATTTCTGGATTTTTCCAGATCTTATTTATAACGTAGCATGGAGTTTTCCATCAGAAGTGTTCCTTGTGTTAATTTCTCTAACTTTGTTCACATCCCTTATCAAAGTTTTTGATCTTGAATTTGGACTTTGTAGGCTTTTATCATAATAGTATTATCTCAACCCATGTGCCTTTAAATTTACTATGAACATCCGTTAGTATATTTAGAATGAACAAATTAATCAGAGTAGTTATACATGTAGGAGGAGAGATATAAGAACAACAGTTATAAAAGCAAGAAATAATAACTACTTACCTCAGGTGTAACACATTTAAATTTAAGTTTACAGAACTATAACTTCATTTTGTTATAATTAACTTTTCCTACTTTGAGCCCCAATCCCACTTAACTTCTAGGAAACATTTATATTTGTCTCCTCAGAGATGTTTCTGGTGAATGCATGTAGGACTAACGGGCAGAGGGGAGCTGAGGAGAGGACTGTGGAGTATTCAGACTTTCTGAGGCAGGGGAGCGTCTTTCTCAGATGATCGTCCACACAGCTCACCACCAAGATGTCTTTTCTTCCTGTGTTTTCTGCCTGCCTTATCTGTGCCTGTCTCTCAGAAATCCTGGAGTCCAGTCAGTATTTCACAATATTCCAGAAGGCCAAAAAGACTTTGACAGGCTGTTGTCACACTTCAAAACCACAAAGAGAAGCCATTCTTTCTCTTCAGCGTTCCCACCTCCCCATTGCACATGGCCCCCTTGGGGAAACTCATGTAATTTTTTATTTTTGTGGCCTCATATTTGTTTCTCTTCACTCAAATTCCAGACTCTCCATCCAGTCTAAACAAAATGGTCTGACAAAGTATAAAAATACTTCTCCTTATAATATTTTTCAAAGTTATTTATCCCTAATCTGTTTCTCCAAAGACAAAACTAATGCGGCAAGTTCACAGACAATGGGGAAAAAAAAACAAACAAATATTTCAGTGTATGACATTAAATGTTTACTTACATAGTTTTATTAAAAGAAAAAATTACTTGTCAATACTTTAAAATTTTGATTTCCAGCTTCTCCTAAAAATTTTAAAACTTGGAATTCAGAAGATTTTCTTTCCTTCATCTCAAAAACTCGTGCTGAGTTCACACTGATCATCTAAGAAGAAGCTCATTTTCCCTATTTTGTTTTCAGCATTTCTGAAAACTGTGGACTTTCAGTTGCCTTTCATCAGTGATCTTTCACTCCATTTTACTCTTCACAGGACCTGCCTCAGATCTAATCTGCATTTGGTTTTGCATCTAGGGAAAAAGGCTTAAGCTTTTGGAAACAGATACAGAGATTCTGGGAGGCTTTTTTTGTTTTTCTTTTTTCCTATCTTGTCATATCCCTTCCTGGGGGCAATGAGCACAGATCAATTAGTTGCTTCTGGGAGATCAAGGAAAAGAAGGCATATTGGAGGAAAGGACATCAATTGATATCTCAAAAATATTATTTCAAATTACATTATGAAGTATCATAATCATAACATTAATGTAAACAGTTTATCACATCTCTCAATATGTATATAATGCATTAGATTTAGTGCATTAGATGATTTTAAAGAGCCATCCATGAAACTCAACACCTTTTGAAATTTAATTTTAATGATGACTCGAATATAATTAATTTGAAGTAAAACCAAATGACTTAAAACATGAACATAAAATTTGAAATAGACAACTTACTTGAAAGTCTTTTGCAAGAGATGCAGAGTTCCAGCTATTATGTCATACTAGCTAAACCTGCATTAAAATGAAACCAGAACTGTTTGTCTTTCAAAGGACCAGATCTAGTGTGTAAAAAGTTGATTTCCTTGCAGGTGGATACCATAAACATGTTAAGGTTATGCTAATGCCTCATAGACTGCTATATGCATAGGAGCACTTTGATATAATTGGGGAAAGAATGACCACATGCTAAATGAAGGAAGTAAACAGGGACACATTACAAGCCTTCCATTCTTTTTTCATTAAATAGCAATATGACATATATTAAATTAAAAATGTGCCTTAAATATGTTAATTATCTTTAAAAACAGTATCCATATTATTCAGCCATAAAGTAGAAACTCTTAGACTTATAAAAAGGTCCATATACATTTAATAGTAGGTGATGGATTTCTAAACTGTTTCCAGACTGAGTCATGCTTCCTTACCTGTCTCTGCAGCAGATAGCCTGCTTAGCAGAGAGTTTCTTTACATCATATTCTTACTATATTTCTTTCTTCTAGATGTTAATATTCCAATTGTACCTATAAGGAAATTGAGCCGTGGTGGTTGAGAGCAAGACACTAAATCAAAGTAAGTAGCAGAAGTAGGAATTGAACTAGGATTTGTCCATGAGACTATACTGTGTGTTTGATAATCACATGATTTGAATTTGAAGTGCTGTGTTTCTGTCATGTGCACTTTTCTGTGCCTCACCTGTTCTTCATGTGGTTGTGTCATAGAATAAAAGGTTTTCTTCTTCAACTTCTTCTGCTTTCTCTTCCTCATGCTTAGAGAAAACAGAATTTGTGTTCTGATAATATAAGAAAGAGACTATTTTTTAATAGCAAGCAGCCTATCAAAATTATGCAAAATTATAGGTGGAGAGACTGATCTCTGACCTAGCTTACCTCCTTCACTTTTTAAATGAGGAAACTAAGTCCCAGAAAGGGCATGTGCTAGTTCAATTTAATTTAATATTGTTTGCTTATAACTCTTTCAAATATTATTTAGACAGTTCATAGAAAGGGCAAATATGACAATATAGATAAAATGGGAAACTTAGATTAAATAAATAAAGTGAAATGACTGAAGCATTGACTAACACATCCTACTGCATTAATATAAATCCAAGTAGATAATTATAATAGTGAGTGAAAAATGCAGTAAAAATATGCGTACAGTAAAGTGGTGAATCAGAGGAAATGTTTAATTCTGTATGGGGCAATCAAGAATTCTCTGAAAGGAAAGCTGTCATGAACAGGCATTAGAGCGTCGCCATATGATTCTCTCATGGGTCTCTGACTTGTGTAAAGTAAGCATGTGTAAAAGATTTTATTCAAATTATTAATTAATGAGGAAACCAGTAAAATAGTCATGCTATCTCCAAGGACATTCAAAAAGCAGAGTTTTATATAGACCATCACAAAAGACATTCTTATTTTTCAAAAATGTCAAGATAAGAACATGAGTGTAGATACAAAGTTAGAGATCCACTTTCCAAATCGTGGTGTGAGATCTTCACGTTCACTTGCTCCACAACAAAACCATCAGAGCTTGTAAAAATTATTTTTGAAAAATAACAACTATTTAAATTTCAGTAAGAGCAGTGAAAATCTGTGATACTTGAGTCATTATCCAATCCTTTCCCTGCCCCTCTCCCTACACACAGCTCAATGAGAGTGAAGTTCTATTCTAGGCAAGTAACTACGCTCAGTTCCCAGTCAGAGGCTACCGTATCTCCCTGGGAGAAGCAAGTTACCAGTATTTCGTATAAATTCCTCTCCCTAGCCCCCTGCAGCCTGGCTTTGCAAAAGCTAAATTTCAGGTGAGTAAGGCTGATATTGGGGTCTCTCTTCATTTTCCCAGCTCTCACTCATAGATGGAAGTTTGATGCCAGGAATGGTAGGCAGGGAATACTGAGGCCTCAATCACCTACACCCTAGCAAACTCACAAGGTTCCCAAACTCACAAGATTCCACACTGGGAAAGGGCAACCAAAACAACCAGAGTCTACTTTCCCTGTCCAGCACCCTGCTCATAAATGAGAAGCATCATTCCAGGAGAAGTGTGCCACTGGCCTTGCCCACTGCTCCGGATCCCCAGCTCAGAGATTATACACAGGAAAGACAAACCATAGGAATGGAGAGATCCAAAACTCTCCCTCCCACCAACAAAATGACTTTATTCAGAACAGGGTATAGGAAAGTTTACAACTAAAAGTCCTCTTGAATCAATAGAGATTCTGGTGGTTTGCAATGAAAAGAAGGCTAGTAGTGTAACTGAGTCCCCAGATTTTTCTAAGAGATAGTTTATTTTCCTCTTTCTTCTTTCTTTTCTCTTTCATCCTTTTTTCCACTCCCACTTAGCTCTTTAGAAATGCAATTATAGCCTTCTACCTCCTTTTCACCAGATACTCTCTACAGGGCAAGTTCATCTAACTATGTGTTTAGAAGTTCCAGAGCCAAACTCTTACATACCAGGAGGTTGCCTTGAGAGATAGTCCATTTACAGCTCCAAGTTACCTGCTAGAGATTTCTTTGGCTGCCTTTACAGTGTATATCTGCCCAAGAAGACACCAACCTAACTGCTTGGTAAATAAGGCACTAAAGCAAGTATGCAGGCTCCACACCTGCTCACTTCTGCCTCTGTGTAGTACCCCCCACTTTAAAAGTGCCCACCTTCTGCTTCAAAAACAAAGCAGTATCCTTAAGGCATACGACCTGTAAGGGAAGAATACTCCAAGCATGCATACATACAACTCCAGTAAACACACTGTGCATGCAGCCCCTCCCAAGTGCCAGCAGGCCACTGTGCACGCAGACAGCCCACCCTAAGGGAAGAATCAGGGGAGAAGTAATGCAAGACCCCAGAAGCATGCTGGCATATAAAACCCCAAGTCAAAAGGTCAAACCATGCACCTAATCTCTCAAGTTGCCCGCTTGGCCCTCTTCCAATTGTACTTTACTTCCTTTCATTCCTGCTCTTGTAACTGACCAAGGGGTTTACCTTGCCCGCTGCCTAGCCAGAGCTGATTCATCAAGACAAGGGAATTGCAATAGAGTAACTCATGCAGAGGCGGCTGTGCAGGAGACTGGAGTTTTATTATTACTCAAATCAGTCTCCCTGAGCATTCGGGGAGCAGAGTTTTTAAGGATAACTTGGTGTGTGGGGGTAAGCCAGTGAGCCAAGAGTGCTGACTGGTCAGGACAAAATCACAGGGAATCAAAGCTGTCTTCTTGAGCTGAATCAGTTTCTGGGTTGGGAGGCCACAAGATCAGATGAGCCAGTTTATTGATCTGAGTGGCGCCAGCTGATCCATCAAGTGCAGGGTCTGCAAAATATTTCAAGCACTGATTGTAGCAGCTGTTTAGGGAGGCTCAGAATCTTCTAGTCTCCAGCTACATGACTCCTAAACTGTAATTTTTAATCTTCTGGCTATTGTTAGTCTAGTCCCCGGGGAAGGAGGAGGTCTGCTTTGGGAAAGGGCTGTTACCATCTTTGTTTAAACGATAAACTACAAACTATGTTTCTTCCAAAATTAGTTCAGCCTATACCCAGGAATGAACAAGGACAGCTTGGAGGTTAGAAGCAAGATGGAGTCGGTTAAGTTAGATCTCTTTCACTATCTCAGTCATAATTTTGCAAAGGCACTTTCACTTTAAAGCTTGTTAATAAGCTTTCACCTTGTCTCTAAAACTTGCCTTGGTCTCTCACTCTGTCCCTTGGTCTATTTCTTTCTTCTGAGGAGGTAAGAATTGAGGCTGCTGCAGACCCTTATGGATTCACCACCACTAACAGCTTCAAAATCTTTCCCTACAAAATGACTCATATTTAATTGATCAGACTGTGGAGCAATTTTTACTTTAGGTTTTTGTTGAAGACAATAGAATAATCAGCTGATATTAGTGGAACCTAGCAGCAGGATGTGATACTAATGGAAGTCTGAGCAGAGCAAGCAGGTAGACAAACAAAGAAAAGCCTTGCTAAAACCACAGTCATCCTAGGGTGATTGTATTCATGCCCAAGGCAGCACCTTCTTAGAAGTGACACCAGAAGCTTCACATTGTAGGGAAAATAGATTTCACTAAGTTATTTTGGCCAAGTTACTAAACAAATAAGCAAGTTCAAGTGAGGGGAAAAAATTAGTATCCAGAGTTGCTAAAATACATACTCTCAAATGTCTAGTTTTTAACAATAACAACAAAAATATGAGACCCGCAAGGGCGGAGGACTATGACTAATACACAAGGGGAAATACCAGTAAGAAAGGCCAGACGCTGAAGTAAACACTCAAAAACTTCAAAACACCAATGGTAAATGTGTTCAAGAAAGGAAAGGGAATCACGCTCTACAAAAGTAAAGGAAGTTTTGGTTTTGAGGGTTTTTTTTTCAAGATGGCAGATTGGAGGCAGTGTTAGCATGCCTCTCCCACTTGGATGCACAGAATAGTGGGTACAGATTCACACTGAGAAATTTTTCCCCTAGAAGCACCACAGGAACATAGAAGGAAAACCAAAAGAATCCGCAGACCCTTTGAAAGAAGCGACAGGCTACAGCCTCCTCCATGAGACAAGCAGAACACTGTGCATTCCCAGAGTGTGAGAGGTGGAGAGTCCGCCCCCGAGCACACATCCCTATCAAATAATCTGAAAATCCAGATCATGGGAGAAGGCCTTAACCTTACCCAGAGCTGGCGTGGATTCAGGAAGTGGTGTGAAATATACGAGTAGAAGCAGCAGCGGGAAGTGCATTGTAGGCATTTGCAGTCTCCAGAGTGAACGGAGGAAAGACATTCCTGACTATAGGCCTTTGGGGAAGTCAGTCAATGAGTTCAGGGAGGGGTCACAGGGTGAAAGAAGCTCCCAGATTAATTTTGGGATATAATCTTGAGTGGGGACAAACTCCCTTGAACAAAACCAGGCGGATGAGTGGGAAATGTGCTGCAGACACAAGCACAGAGCTGGGCACTTGGCCTCACAAGCAGACAGGGAGAGGCGTGGCCTGAGAGCCCTGATTGCTGTCTCTTCAGGGAAGTTTCTGGCCTGGGCAGGTCTGAGTTCTGTGTGCAGACTGCCAGAATCTAAGCTCATTGTTGTTGGTGGAGGACTGTGAGAGCAAGACCGGCTTCACCAACTGCATGGGAGCTGGGCGAGGCTTACTGCTGCCTGCTACTCTCCACTCCTTTTGCTAACTTTTCTGTACAGCAGAGGCAGTTATATTTCCTTCTGGAACATTACCCCAGTGGCCTGAGAACCACCCCCTATCTCCAACAGGAGCTGCACCCTGTCTTGCCCAAGGAGAATCTGAGTTCAGACCAACCTAAACCTACCCCTACCTGGTGATATTTCTTGACCCACCCTGGTATCTTAACACAAAGGACATAAACTTTTGGGAGCTTTGTGTTCTCACCCATTACATGAGTAACCAGAATACTTCCCCTGGGCGCTTAGGGCAAGTTTAAAATCCCACTGCTACTACCACAACTGGTGCTCTCTTGAAACTGCCACCTCCTGGCTGGAGGCCAACTGTATTGATTCATTCTTATGCTGCTATAAAGAACTGCCCAACACTAGGTGATTTATAAAGAAAAGAGGTTTAATTAAATCACAGTTCTGCAGGGCTGGGGATGCCTTGGGGAAACTTACAATTAAAGTGGAAGGAGAAATAAACACATCATGTTAACATGGTGGCAGGAAGGAGAAGAATGACTGCCCAACAAAGTGAGAAACCCCTTATAAAACCATCAGATCTCATGAGAATCCACTCACTATCACAAGAACAGGCTGGGGGAAACTGCCCACATGATTCAGTTATCTATACCTAGTCCTTCCTGACACATGGGATTATGGGAACCACAATTCAAGATGAGATTTCATTGGGGACACTGCCAAACCATATTATTTCACTTATGGCTCCTCCCAAATCTCATGTCCTCACATTTCAAAACACAATCATTCCCTTCCAACAGTCCCCAAAACTCTTAACTCATTTCAGCATTAACACAAAATTCCAAGTCCAAATTCTCATCTGAGACAAGGCAAGTCCCTTCCATCTGTGAGCCTGTAAAATCAAAAGCAAGTAAGTTACCTCCTAGATGCAATGGGGGTACAGATATTGGGTAAATTCACCCATTCCAAACAGGAGAAATTGGCCAAAGCAAAGTGGCTACAGGCCCCATGCAACTCTGAAAGCCAACAGGGCAGTCATTAAAGCTTAAAGTTCCAAAATGATCTCCTTTGACTCCATGTCTCACATCCAGGTCATGCTGATGCAAGAGGTGGGTTCCTACAGCCTAGGGCAGCTTTACCCCTGTGACTTTGCAGTGTACAGACTCCCTCCCACCTGGCTTTTCCAGATGCATGATGCAAGCTGTCAGTGGATCAACCATTTTGGGATCTGGAGAATAATGGCCTTCTCACAGCTTTACTAGGAAGTGCCCCAGGGGAGACTCTGTGTGGAGGCTTCAACTCACATTTTTCTTCTGCACTGCCCCAGCAGAGACGTTCTCTATGAGAGCTCTGCCCCTTTAGCAAACTTCTGCCTGGACATCCAGGTGTATCCAAGTAGCCTCTGAAATCTATGGAGAGGTTCCCAAACCTTGACTCTTGTCTTCTGTGCACCTGCAAGCCAACACCACATGTAAGTTGCCAAGACTTGGGGCTTGCACCCTCTGATGCAAAGGCCTGAAATGCATGTTGGCTTCTTGTAGCTATGGCTGGAGCTGAAGCAGCTAGAACACATGATGCCATGTCCTGAGGCTGCATAGAGCAGGTGACCCTGGGCCCAGCCCACAAAATCAGTTTTTTCCTGCTAGGCCTCTGGCCTCTAACGGGAGGGGTGGCTGTGAAGGTCTTTGACATGCTCTGGAGACATTTTTCCCATAGTCTTTGTGATTAACATTTTGCTCCTCGTTACTTATGTAAATTTCTGCAGTTGTCTTGAATTTATCCTTAGAAAATGGGTTTTTCTTTTCTATCACATCATGAAGCTGCAAATTTTCCAAACTTTTATGGTCTGCTTCCTTTTGAACTCTTTGCCACTTAAAAATTTCTTCCGCCAAACCCGAAATCATCTCTCTCAAGTTCAAAGTTCCACAGATCTCTAGGGCATTTGCAAAATGTGGCCAGTCTTTTTGCATAGCAGGAGTGACCTTTATTTCAGTTCCCAACAAGTCTCAGCCTGGACTTCATTGCCCATATCACTATCAGCATTTTGGTTAAAGCCTTTCAACAAGTCTCCAGTAAGTTCCAAACTTTCCCACATCTCTCTTCTTCTGAGGCCTCCAAACTGTTCCAACCTCTGCCTGTTACTCAGTTCCAAAGTTGCTTCCACAGTTTTGGGTATCCTTATAGCAGCACCCCACTTTACTGGTATCAATTTACTGTAGTAGTTTGTTCTCATGCTGCTAATAAATACCTACCCAAGACTGGGTAATTTATAAAGGAAAAGGTTTAATTGACTCATAGTTTTGCAGGGCTTGGGAGGCCTCAGGAAACTTACAATCATGGTGGAAGGAGAAGCAAACATGCCTTTCTTCACAAGGAAGCAGGAAGAAGAATGAGTGCTCAGCGAAGGGGGGATCCCCTTATGAAATCATTAGTTTTCATGAGACCTAACTCACTATCATGAGAACAGGATGGGGAAAACCACCCCCATGATTCAATTATCTCTGCCTAGTCCCTCCCAGGATGTGTGAGGATTATGGGAACTACAATTCAAGATAAGATTTTGGTGGAACACAGCCAAACCATATCACCAATCAACACAAGCCATTACAGCAACTCTCTGTAGAATAACACTGCACCCAGGAAGGAGAAAATACCTGTGTGATCTCAGCTATCACCCCTGACTGTAACACTCTGGCAAACCAGAGGTCCTGAGCCTCTCCACCTGAGAAGTTCACTACTAGTATAATCAGCATTTGAGAAAGTCAGCACACTAAGCCTATCTAAAACCAAGAAATCTCACACAGTCTGCGTCACTCTTCTGCTACCTCCATTAGAGCAGGTGCTGGTATCCTCTGCTAGGAGACTTGAAGATATGTTCCATCACTGGATCCCTTGTAGTCATTTCCCATCACCAGCCTAGAGTCTGGTAACCCCAGTAGATGGCTAGCACAGAAGAGCAATAATAATCACTGTAGTCTGGTTCTCAGGAAGTCTCATTCGTGGGGGAAGGGAGAGAACACCACATCAAGGGAATACCCCAGGGGACCAAAGAATCTGAACGGTAGTCCTTTAGATCTTTCTGATGCTGGGAAGTTTCTTACAGCAGAGACACAATTGCACTGATGGGTGTAGTAGGGAAAGTCTGCACCCTTACCCCAATGAGCAGGTGTCCTCCACAATCGTGAAGTGTATTAAAGACAGGGTCCTTCTTGCCCCGTGATACACTACTGGAGACACAACTGGGGCTTCTCCCATGGGAATGTGGTGTGGATGTACCTAAAGATAGCCTTCCCAGAATAATACAGGGTGATTGCAGTCTTGTAGAAGGAGCACTCCCCAGATTCATGCCTGCACAAGAGGCAGTCATAATTTTTTACACTTGGAATATAAACATTCCTACAGATAAAAAGAGATATCTGTCTGATCTGAATAGCTGCATGTATTAGTCTGTTTTTATGCTGCTGATAAAGGCATACCCAAACTGGGCAATTTACAAAAGAAAGAGGTTTAGGGGACTCACAGTTCCACATGGCTGGAGAGGGCTCATAATAATGGCAGAAGGTGAAAGGCACATCTCACATGGTGTCAGAAAGAGAAGAGACCTTGTGCAGAGAAACTTCCCTTTAGATCTCATGATCAGATCTCAACCATCAGATCTCATGATACTTATTCACTATCATGAGAATAGCACGGAAAAGACTCACCCCCATGATACAATTACCTTCCACTGCATCCCTCTGACAACATGTGGGATTGTGGCAGCTATAATTCAAGATGAGATTTGGGTTGGGACACAGCCAAATCATATCATTCTGCCACTGGCCCCTCCCAAATATGATGTCTTTACATTTCAAAACCAATCATGCCTTCCTAACAGTCCTCCAAAGTCTTAACTCATTTCAGCATTAATTTGAAAGTCCACAGTCTAAAGTTGCATCTGAGACAAGGCAAATCCTTTCTGCCTGTGAGCCAGTAAAATCAAAAGCAAGTTAGTTACTCCCTATATATAATGAGGTTACAGGATTGGAAGATACACCCATTCCAAATGGGGGAAATTGGCAAAAATGAAGGGGCTAAATGACCTATCCAAATCTGAAATCCAGAGGGATAGTCAAATCTTAAAGGTCCAAAAAAAAAAAGAAAAGAAAAGAAAAGAAAGATCTCCTTTGACTCCATGTCTCGCATCCAGGCCACGCTGATGAAAGACATAGGTTGCCATGGTCTTGGGCAGCTTCACCCTTATGCCTTTGATTTTGCACTGGCTAGTGTTGAGTGTCTGTGGCTTTTCCAGGCACACAATGCAAGCTGTCAGTGGATCTACAATTCTGGGGTCTGGAGGATGGTGGCTCTCTTCTCACAGCTCCACTAGACAGCACTCAGTGGGGATGCTGTGTGGGGGCAGCCACACCACATTTTCCTTCCACACTGCCCTAGCAGAGGTTCTCCATTAGTGCCCCACCCCTGCAACAAACTTCTGCTTGGACGTTCGGGGATTTTTATACATCCTCTGAAACCTAGGCAGAGGTCCCCAAACCTCAATTCTTGCACCCACAGGCTCAACACCATGTGAAAGCTGCCATGGTTTGGGGCTTACACCGTCTGAATTCACAGCCTGAGCTGTACCTTGGCCCCTTTTAGTCACAGCTGGAACAGCTGATATGCAGGGCACCAAGACCCTACACTGCACACAGCAGAGGGACTCTGGGTATTGCTCATGAAACAATTTTTTCCTCCTGGGCCTCTGGGCCTGTGATGAGAGGGGCTGCCACAAAGGTCTCTGACATGCCCTGGAGACATATTCTCCATTGTCTTGGTGACTAACATTTGGCTCCTCATTACTTATGCAAATTTATGCAGCTGGCTTGAAATTCTCCTCAGAAAATGGGATTTTCTTTATTATCGCATTGTCAGGCTGCATATTTTCCAAACTTTTATGCTCTGTTTCCCTTTTAAAATGGAATGCTTTTGTATTAGTCCATTTTCATGCTGCTGATAAAGACATACCCTAGACTGGGAAGAAAAATAGGTTTAATGGACTCATAGTTCCACATGGCTCAGAAAGCCTCAAAATTATGGTGGAAGACAAAAGGCCCTTCTTACATCGTAGCAGCAAGAGAGGATGAGAAAGAAGCAAAAGCAGAAACCTCTTATAAAACCATCAGTTCTCATGAGACTTATTCACCACCATGAGAAAAGTATGGGGGAAACTGCTTCCATGATTCAATTTTCTCCCACCAGGTCCCAACAGGTCCCTCCCCCAACACGTAGGAATTATAGGAGTACAATTCAAGATGAGAGTTGTGTGGGGATACAGAGCCAAACCATATCAGCTTTCAACAGCACCCAAGTCACTTCTTGAATGCTTTGCTCCTTAGCAAACGGTAGGGTATCCTGCCAGATACCCTAAATCATCTCTCTCAAGTTTAAAGTTTAACAAATCTCCAGGGCAGAGGCAAAATGTTGTCAGTCTTTTGGCTAAAACATAACAAGTGTCACCTTAGCTCCAGTTCCCAAAAAGTCCTTCATCTTCATTTGAGACCACCTCAGCCTGGATTTCATTGTCCATGTCATTATCAGCATTTTAATCAAAACCATTCAACAAGTCTCTAGGGAGTTCCAAACTTTCCCACATTTTCCGCTCTTCTTCTGAGCCTTCCAAACTGTTTGCAATTCTGCCTGCTACCCAATACCGACATCACTTCCACATTTCAGGTATCTTTTCAGCAGCACCCCACTGTACTGGTACCAATTTACTGTATTAGTCTGTTTTCATGCTGTTGGTAAAGACATACCTGAGAATGGGCAATTTACAAAAGAAATAGGTTTATTGGACTCACAGTTTCATGTGGCTGGGGAGGCCTCACAATCATGGCAGAAGGTGAAAGACACAGCAAACCTGGTGGCAGAAAGAGACGCAAGCTTGTGTAGGGATATTTCCCTTTATAAAACCACCAGATATCATGAGACTTATTCACTATTGTGAGAATACCATGAGAAACACTCACCTCCATGATTCAATTACTTCCCACCTGGTTCTTCCCACAACAGGTGGGAATTGTGGGAGCTACAATTCAAGATGAGATTTGGGTGGGGACACATCCAAACCATATCACTGCAACACTGGGACAGGAGTGAGGCTGTGAGTTGGAGAGCTTTCCTGCTGGCCTGACAGGGGAACCGAGGTAGCTCGCATCCTTCACCCTGATAAAACCTCAGCATATCTAACTGAGAGCTCCCTCAACCACCTTCATCAAGGCTGGGACCTCTGCTCACCATTGGGTATTACAGCTACTCACCTGTTTTAGCTATAACCAATGCCTACCATGGATACCTTTCCTATCGGCCTGAAGCCTGAATCATCACCTCAGTAAATAAAATATATGAACTGTCTTCAGGAGACTCACCTGACACATAAGGACTTGCATAAACTTAAGATAAAGAATTGGAAAAAGCTATTTCATGCAAATGGAAACCAAAGCAAGCAGGAGTAGCTACTCTTATATCAGACAAAACAGACTTTAAAGTAATAACAGTAAAAAGAAACAAAAAGAAGGACATTATATAATAATAAAAGGATGAGGCTACCAGAAAGAAATTGCAATCCTGACTTCATATGCATGTAACAATGGAGCTCCTAGATTTAGAAAACAATTATTACTAGACCTAAGAAATGAGATATACAGGAACACAATAATAGTGGGGGACTTCAATAATCCACTGACAGCACTAGAAAGGCCATTAATACAGAAAGTAAACAAAAAAACAATGGATTTAACTATACCCTAAAACAAATGAAAGTTGTGGATATTTACAGAACATTCTTCCCAACAACTGCAGAATAGAGATTCTTCTAATCAGCACATGGAACATTTTCCCAGATAGACCATGTGATAGGCCAAAAACCAAGTCTCAATACATTTAAGAATATCAAAATCATATTGAGTACCTTCTCAGACCACAACAGAATAATGCTGGAAATCAACTCCAAAAGGAACACTCAAAGCTATACAGATACATGGAAATTAAATAATCTGCTCTTGAATGATTTTTGGGTTAACAATGAAATCAAGAGGAATATTTGAAAAGTATTTGAAACAGAATATTTCACAATAGAGATAAAGTTTATCAAAATCTTTGGAATATAGCAAAAGTGGTGCTAAGAGGAAAGTTCATATCATTAAATGCCAACATCAAAAAGTCTGAAAGATCACAAATAGGCAACCTAATGTCACACCACAAGGAACTAGAGAAACAAGGACAAACTTAACCCAAACCCAGGAGAAGAAAAGAAATAACAAAGCTGAGAGCAGAACTCAATGAAAATGAAACAAACCAACAAAGGAAATACGAAAGATAAATGAAAAAAAAAAAAACCTAGTTATTTGGAAAGATAAGCAAAACTGATAGAACACTAGTGAGATTAACCAAGAAAAGAAGGGGGACCATCCAAATAAACTCAATTAGAAATGAAACTGTAGATATTACAACCGATACCACAGAAATAAAAAAGTTCATTCGAGGTACTATGAATACCTTTATGTACACAAACTAGAAAATCTAAAAGAAATGCATAAATTCCTCGACCAGATGGATTCACAGCTGGAATTTACCAGACATTCAGAGAAGAATTGATACCAATCCTACAGAAACTATTTCAACAAATAGAGAAAGACAGAATCCTCCCTAAATTATTCTATGAAGCTAGTATCATGCCAATAACAAAACCAGAAAAGGACATAACAAAAAAAAAAAGAAAACTACAGACCAATATTTCCTATGAACATTGATGCAAAAATCCTCAAGAAAATACTAACTAACCAATTCTAACACCATATCCACATCATGATCAAGCAGATTTCATACCACAAATGCTGGGATGATTTAACATATACAAGTCAATAAATGTGATACATCACATAAGCAGAATTAAAAACAAAATGATATGATCATCTCAATAGATTCAGAAAAAGCATTTGACAAAATCCAGCATCACTTTATAATAAAAATCCAAAACAAAATTGGCATAAAGGGACATACCTAAAGTAATAAAAGCTATACATGACAAACCCACAGCCTACATCATACTGAATAGGAAAAATTTGATAGCATTCCACATGAGAACTGGAACAAAATAAGGATATTCACTTTCACCATGTCTATTCAAAATAGTACTTGACATCCTGCCAAAGCAATCAGACATGAGAAAGAAATAAAGGGCATCCAGATTGGAAAAGAGAAAGTCAAACCATCACTGGTTACAAATGATATGATAGTATGCCTAGAAAAATCCTAAGGCTCCTAGATCTGATGAATGAATTCAGTATAGTCTCAGGTTTCAAAATCAATGTGCGCAAATCAGTAGTATGGCTATACTTCAACAATGACTAAGCTGAGAATCCAATCACGAACACAATTGTTTTTACAATAGCTGCAAAAAAATAAAATAAAATACTTAGGTATAAGCCTAATCAAGGAGGTGAAAGATCTTTACAAGGAAAACTACAAAACATTGCTAAAAGTAATCATAGATGACACAAACAAGTGGAAACACATCCTATGCTCCTGGATGGGAAGAATCAAAATTGTGAAAATGACCATACTGCCAAAAGCAATCTAAAGACTGAATGCAATTCCCATCAAAATGCGATCATTGTTCTTCACAGAACCAAAAACAAAACAAAACAAAAAAACGCTAAGATTCATACGGAACCAAAAAAGAGCCTGCATAGCCAAAGCAATACTAAGCAAAAAGAATGTATCTGGAGGCATCATATTACCTGACGTCAAATTATGCTATGAGGCTATAATTACCAAAACAGCATGGTACTGGTATAAAAATAGACACATAGACCAATGGAACAGAATAGAGAACCCAGAAATAAAGTCAAATACATACAGCTAACTGATCTTTAACAAAGCACACAAAAACATAAGTTGGGGAAATTATACCCTACTCAATCAATGGTGCTGGGAAAACTGGGTAGCCACAATAGGAGAATGAAACTGGATCCTCATCTCTCACCTTATACAAAAATCAAACCAAGATGGATCAAAGACTTAAATCTAAGACATGAAACCATGTAACTCTAGAAGATAACATCAGAAAAACCCTTCTAAACATTGGCTTAGGTCAAAGACTTCATTACCAAGAACCCAAAAGCAAATACAATGAAACAGAGATAAATAGATGGGACTTAATTAAACTAAAAAGCATCTGCACAGCAAAAGAAATAATCAGCAGAGAAAACAGACAACCCACAGAATGGGAGAAAATCTTTGCAAACTATGCATCTGACAAAGGAGTAATATCCAGAATGTACAAGGAACTCAAATCAGCAACAAAAAAAAATCCCATCAAAAAGTGGGCTAAGTACATGAATAGACAATTCTCAAAAGAAGATATATATATATATAATTTATATATATCTTATATATAATATATATCTAATCATATATATATATATGGCTAACAAATATATGAAAAAATGCTTAACATCACTAATCATCAGGGAAATGCAAGTTAAAACCACTGTGAGATAAGACTTTACTCCTGTGAGAATGTCCATAATTAAAAAATCAAAAAACAATGGATGTTAGAGTGGATGTGGTGAAAAGGAAACACTTTACTCTGCTGGTGCAAATGTAAATTCGTGAAACCACTGTGGTAAACTGTATGGAGATTTCTTAAATAACTAAAAATAGAACTACCGTTCAGTTCAGCAATTCTCACTACTGGGTATCTACCAAAAGGAAAAGAAGTCATTATATGAAAAAGACACATGCACGCACATGTTTATGGCAGCACAATTCACAATTGCAAAGATATGGAACCAACCTAAGTGCCCATCAACCAAGGAGTGAATAAAGCAAATGTGGTGTATAAACACCATGGCATATTACTCAGCCATTAAAAAAATAAAATAATGTCTTTTGCAGCAGCATGGATGGAGTTGGAGGCCATTAGCCTAAGTGAAGTAACTTAGAAATGGAAAGCCAAATATTATATATTCTCACTTATAAGTGGGAGCTAAGCTATGAAGGCATAAAGGCATAAAAATGATATCATGGACTTAGAGGAATCAGTGGTGGGGTTGGGAAGGAAGTGAAAAATAAAAGACTACATATTAGGCACAGTGTATGCTGCTTGGGTGACAGGTGCACTAAAATCTCAGAATTCACCACTGAAGAAAGTATCCATGCCCTGGGCAAGGTGGCTGAGGCCTATAATACCAGCATTTTAGGAGGCTGAGGCAGGCAGATCACTTGAGTTCAGGAATTCAAGACCAGCCTGGCCAACATGGTGAAACCCCATCTGTACTAAAAATACAAAAAACATTATCTGGGTGTGGTGGCACACACCTGCAATCACAGCTACTCTGGAGCCTGAGGCACAAGAGTCACTTGAATCCAGGAGGTAGAGGTTTCAGTGAGGCGAGATTGTACTACTGCACTCCAGCCTGGGTGATGGAGTGAGACTCTTTTCTCAAAAAAAAAAAAAAAAAAAAAAAAAAAAAAACATTATCTTTGTAATCCAAAACCACCTATACCCCCACAAAACTATTGAAACAAAAATAAAATTTTAAAAAAGTAAAGTAATTAAATAGAGATTTCATTAGAGAGAGATATCTCTATCGTTAGATAGAGAATATCAATAGATACAATTAATGTTCTTCATGGCAAGACAGTATAACCTCTTAGGTTGTCTTTTCACCATATAAAAATTATTTGCATATTTACTAGGGGCAAATATGCAGGTTAACATGTAACTTTCGAAAGTCTAAGCCATTAATTTTTAGGTAACAGCAGTCAAACAATGGCATAGTGTTCCAGAAAAGAAAAAAATCATTGAGTGGCTCTAATAAACAATTCTTCAGTATGATACTGAAAGGAGCTGCAGTCATTCTTTTTGCCTTATTTTAAAGTTTTGGATAATTCATCTTACAAGAAATATGTCCCCATGTTGACTAGAAAGAGAAAAATATGGAAGACAGAGAAAAGCCAAGGAGTAGAAAACAGCAACGTGTTTGGAAAACAAGTAATTCACTAATGATTGTGTATAAAATTTTAGATGCAGAAGAGGAGGTTGGATAGTTAGTTAATATCGAAAATCCACTTGTAAAATAAATAAGAATTTTAAAAGCTCCTCGTGTGCCTGGCTAAGTAAGTTTAGGCTTTATGTAAATATTAACTTGTACCATTTTTGGATTTTAAATAAAGATGAATACAGTTTTAGAGAGAACAGTAGAGAGCAAGGTAGCACTGAAGGGAACTAGACTGCAAAACTAATCTTTCATTTTGTTTAGATCCATGCTTCTCTAGATTTAATGTGCATACAAATAAACCACCTCAGGGAACTTGTAAAAATTTATTTTTGTATTTAGTAGAGCTGTGATAGCGTCTAAGCTTCTGCATTTCTAAAAAGCTCTCAGGTAATGCCAGTGCT
This sequence comes from Hylobates moloch, assembly GCF_009828535.3. Classification (NCBI taxonomy): domain Eukaryota; kingdom Metazoa; phylum Chordata; class Mammalia; order Primates; family Hylobatidae; genus Hylobates; species Hylobates moloch. Next base: position 67,946,679 of record NW_026652279.1, on the reverse strand, counting down.
GCTGGTTTATGGATTACACATGGAGTAGCAAGAATGAAGATCAGCACTGTCTAATAGAAATATCACGTTTTAGTGGCCATGTTCCAAAGAAGTAAAAAATTAAAATTAATATAAAAATAGATTTTATTTTATCCAATATATTTAAAATATTAGGATTTAAACATGTTATTGGTTTTTAAAAGATTGGTAGTCAGATATTTTGCATTCTTCTCTTCATACTCACTATTAGATACCCAGCATGTCTTTTATATTTACAACATATTTCAATTCAGACTCTAAGTTTTCATTGGGAATATTCGATCTGCATTTTGCACTTTGATTTTATAAAACTTACCATTGAAAAAGTCTTACATATGCAAGTTGATCCAAACATACTCAAAATTTTTGTGATAATGGAATCAAATTTACTTTTGGGATTTTAAATCAATTAAAATTAAACAAAATTAAATATTTGGTTTCTCAGTTGCGTTAGCCACATTTCAAGTGCTCAGAAACCAAAAAAGAACACTAGACTATTGAAGACTGCAGGTATAGATGATAAGAGTCGGAACAAATACAGTAGTGCTATGCTATAGCATTTAAATGGTACATTAAGGTAAGAAAGTGTAAACAATAAGTCAAAAAATACTCAAAGAGGTAGTGAAAAAATCAGGAGACAGTCCTTATTTAATTCTTATCACTCAAGAGAGCCAATTGTGTACATTTCTTCCCAATTCCGTATTCAGTAATGTTATATTGATAGCTTGAATTTGGTCATGATGAGTGTATTTACAACATAAATATTAGCACATGCTCCCTTTCCTCTTCCAGAACACATTGTTAAATATTTACCAGCACATCACTAGAGTTCAGACATCTGAGAGATCAGACTGGTTTATTCCTATTTTCTAAAATTAGTAAGTTTTCATTAGAATAAAATCCACAAAATCCTGTAATATCCTACATAATCTGCCTTTAGTCTACCTCTCTAAAACCATCTACATTATGATATTAGATTACTTTGCTCTTCCTTCAACATGCCAAGCATATTCCAACTTACAAATCTCATCGCTTGTTGAACATTCTCCCTACCTATCTGTGAATCTCATTCTAATACATATCATTTGCTCAGACTCATTTTTCAGAAAACCCTTCAGAAACCACCAGTTCTTCCTTAACAATTAGTGATTAACTATCTGCATCCTTGCTTTATTTTTCTTCCTAGAATTAAACACAACCTGAGATAATATATTTTTTAAAATTTGCTTATCTATTTCTTGTCTCTCTCTGGAAATGTGAGCTCTTTAAGAACTTATTTGGTTTTGTTCTCATGCCTCAAGCTCCTAGAGCACTGCATGATACCAGTGGCATTCAATAGCAATTTGACACGTGGAAATAATTGAATAAATGAATTTATTTAAGTGGGACCTATAATACATGGATTTGGTAAATGATTGGCAATGGGCACTAAAGGAGTAGGTAGAGCCAAGAGGTCTCTCAGTTTCCCAGCTTTGGTTGTTAAGGCACGCAGTAAATGAGATAGTAAACACAAGAGGAAGAAGAAATGTGGACATGAGTATTACCAGTTCATCTTTGATCATGCTGAGTTTAAGCGCCTATGGAAACTACAAATAGAGAAGTCCAATAGGACATTCAATATGCAAGTCTGGATTTTGGGAAAGAGACAGAATCTCAGAGATTTGATAACTATTTCTTATAGGTAGCACTTAAAAATCACTTAAGATCACATAGAAAGTTGATGACACACGAAGATAAGAAAGTTAAGTGTGAAATTCTGTACAACACCAAAGTTAAGGTGGCAACTAGAAGTAATAAACATGTAAGAAAAAGTCATAAAAGAAACAAAATACCAAAATAGTGTAGAATCCAGGAGACAGTCATAATTTATTCTTACAATCAAAAATGCCATTTTTTTTCATATGACAAATGCCAGGCATTATAATACGAGGTATTCAAGCAGGGATAAGATATGATTCCTGCTAGATTTCAGAAGAAGAAGGACATGGCAGAAAATACCCATAATTAATCTGAAAGACTTACTGGCTGAATAATGGTTTAGAGTACAGGAAGAGGCTGGGTGTAAATCCTTCTGACTTAATCCTCTTTTTCCCACAATCAAGAGAACTTCTCAGGCCCTCCAACTTGTGAGTCCTGAGTGAAAAGAAAAAGTCTAAGTGGTAAAGCCAGAGAATTAGGGTATCTAAATATCTTCTCTAAGATCTTCCTCTGAGAGACTCCAAAAACAGAAAATGACAGTGTCAAATCAATGTAGGACTTGAGGAAAAACCAGTGGTTACGTTAGTGAGTCAGATGATTCCCCGGGGCACCAAAGTCCAACGTCAGAGAGCACTGCTGATTAGATAATTGAAGAACTACCGCAGCACAACTTACAAGGTCTCAGGAGACCTAGCAGAGGGTGTCAGAGCCATGACAAGAAACAGGATTTTATGAAATATAGTCCTCAGATCACTTTTGATCTTGGGAACTATGTGGAAGCTCTGCAACTTGGCAAGTAGGTTCTATTCATCTCTGCAACTCAGGACCAGCCCAAGCTGTTAAAATGATTTTCCCAGATCCATACATTTGATAGGAGTCAAAGCAGACATGTGGGCTCTATCACAATATTTTTAACATCTGGAAATATTTTTTTAAATAAAAATTTTTGCATATCTGTTAGAAGTAATTGATCCAAAGTGTGGAGTCTTATCTGTTTCCAGATGCCCTTATCCGTCGGATTTGGACACCCTTATTGGTCTGATTTGTCTACTTGTTGGCTCTACAATAAGATTGTGATTTATTCTATTCTTATATAATTTATTCTTATATATTATACCTATTCATTTTTGTAACTTCATACCTGCAAATAGTGGATGCTTAATGTATATTCTTTGAATCATTAAAAAAAAAAAGATTTGTTCTGTTTATGCCTGTAGAGAACTAGCCAAGAATGTCTGGAGTGGAATCCTCAGTGGCACACTGAGAAACAGCACCCACTACAGTGTTGGAGCTGATACAAATTTCAATCGGAAATTGCATTTTTCAACTGAAAATGGGGAAAAAAATTAAATTTAAAAATTCAGATAAGCGAATACTGCCTTTAACTTGAATCACTAAGCTAATTTTTTTAAATGTCTACATCTGTACATTCACTTGAGAGTACTCTGGTTATTACTAAAAAAAAAAGTCTGTCAGCTAAAGCAGAGATCAAAATACAAATTGTAACACACAGAAATGTTACATGAATTTGTTTCACTCCCTGGAGAACTTTAGGTTCATAAAAAGCAATGAATGTATTACATGAAGACATAAATATGCTCCTGCATTTTCATCTATAGCAGATATATTCGTATTGCAATGCAGTCTTTAAAACTACACCACCTTGGGCTATGAGCTCATCAGAGCTCTCAAGCTCAGTGGGGTCAAATCTGGTTAATGTTTGGAAGGGTGACCTCCAAGGAAAACCCAGGTGCAAGAGGATATAATGCTAGTAATTCAATAGATGACATGATTTCCTTTAAGTTACTAATAAGCAATTCTCCCTTAAGGCCATTATCAGACACCATGCTACTGGAGGTTTCTTTGTAAAGATTTAATATATGTGGACATTAAGACCTCATGAATTCTTTTATATTCTCTTTATTATCTTGATAATCATTCCAAACAACATTTTTTTCCTAATTTTGTGGTAAGTACACATAAAATAAAATGTGTCATCTCAACCATTTTAATTACAATTCAGTGAAATAATACATTCATATTTTGAGCAACCATCACAACCATTTATTTCTAGAACTCTTTATTTTGTAAAACTGAGACTCTATACCCATAAACAATACCTCCCCTTTCTGTCTTTTTCCAGCCTGGGGCAACCGCAATTTTACTTTCTATTTCTATGACTCTGATTACTCTACATACTTGATAAAAGCGGAATCATACAATACTTGTCTTTTGGGGTTTGGCTTATATTTCACTTAGCATAAAGTCCTCAGGATTTATTCTTTTCACAACAAATGTCAGAATTGCCTTCCTTTTTTTTTTTTTTTTTTTTTTTTGAGATGGTCTTTTGCTCTGTCACCCAGTTTGGAGTGCAGTGGCACGATCTCACCTCACTGCTACCTCCACCTCCCAGGTTCAAGCAATTCTCCTGTCTCAGGCATCCAAGTAGCTGGGATTACAGGCATCTACCACCATGCCCAGCTAACTTTTGTATTTTAGTAGACACAGGGTTTCACTATGCTGGCCAGGCTGGTCTTTAACTCCTGACGTCAGGTGATCCTCCAGCCTCGGCCTCCCAAAGCATTGGGATTACAGGCATGAGCCACCATGCCTGGCCAGAATTGCCTTCCTTTTCAAAGCCGAATAATATTCCATTGCACACGTATGCCACATTTTGCTCATTCCTTCATCCATTGATGAACATTTGGGTTTCTTTTACATTTTAGCCATTGTGACTAACGCTGCTATGAACATGCATGTACAAATATCTCTTTGTAACCCCGCTTTCAGTTCTTCTGGGTATTTACCCAGGAGTGTAATTGCCGGATCATATGATAATTCTATTTGTAAGTTTTTGATAAATGGCCATACTGTTTTCTACATCATTTTATTTCTCCACCAAGAATGCAAAGGGTTTCAATTTCTCTACATCCTCACCAACACTTATTCTGTTTTTTGTTTGTTTGTTTTGTTTTTTGTCTTATGATTGTTCGTTTTATAGTAGTCAGCCTAATAGGTTTCAGGTAGTATTTCATTATATTTTTGATTTGCTTTTTCCTAATGGGATGCTGAGCATCTTTCCATGTGCTTGTCATTTGACATCTTCTCTAGAGAAATATCTATTCATATCTTTTGCCCATTTTTGAATGATTGTTTTCTATTGCTAAGTTGTAGAGTTCTCTTCATATTCTGGATATTAACCCTTATCAGATGTATGATTTTAAAATATTTTCTCCCATTCAGTAGATCTTTTTCTCTGTCGATAGTATCCCTCAATGCACAGAAGTTTTAAATTTTCATGAAGTCCAGTTTGTCTATTTTTTCTTTTGTTACATGTACCTTTGCTATCATAGCTAAGAAAGCATTTTCAAATCCAATGTCATGAAGATTTTACCCTTTATTTTCTTCTGAGTTTTCTAGTTTTTTGCCTCATGTTTAGGTTTTTAATCCATTTTTGAGTTAATTTTTTATATGGTGTTAAAGATCTAATTTTATTCTTTTGAATATAGATATACAATTTTCCCTGCACCTTTATTGAAAAGATTATCCTTTCCCCCATTGCATGGTCTTGGAGTCCTTGATGAAAAGCATTTGGCCATTTATGCAAAGGTTTCTTTCAGGACTCACTTTCCTCTTTTGTTGATCTATATGTTCCTCTTTATGGCAGTACAATACCGTTTTGATTATTGTAGCTTTGTAATAAGTTTTGAAATCAGAAGTTGTTAGTCATCCAATTCTGCTCTTGTTTTTCAGTATTGTTTTGTATATTAAGGGTTCCTTAAGATTCCATGTAAGTTTCAGGAGGTCTTTTTCTATTTCTACAAAAAAATGTCATTGGGACTTTGATAAATATTACATTAAATTTATAGATTGCTTCAGGTAGCATTTACATCTTAATAATATAAAGTCATCCAATCAATGAAAATCAAATGTGTTTTCATTTATTTACATCTTCTTTAATATCTCTTAGCAATGTTTTATAGTTTTCACTGTACAACAACTTCTTGGTTAATTCCTAAGTACTTCATTCTTTTTGATGCTATTATAAAGAGTGCTTTTTTTTATAATTTTCCTTTTAGCTTATTCATTGTTAGTGTATAGAAATGCAATAGATTTTTTTGTTGTGGTGACTTTTTATCCTGCTACTTTGCCAATTAATTTTTTAGTTCTAACCAATATTATTCTGGAATCTTTAGGACTTTAACACATAAGATCATATTATCTGCAAACAGAAATGATTTTATTTCTTCCTTTTCAATTTGAATGCCTGTTATTTCCTTTTCTTGCCCAGTAGCTCTGGCTAGACTTCCAGCACTATGTTGAATAGAAGTGGTGAAAGCTGACATCCTTGCTTTGTTCCTGATCTTAAAGGAACAAAACATTCAGTCTTTCCCCAAAAAGTGTGATGTTTTCTTGGGCACTTGGGTCACTTCCACATTTGAAGGGTTGAAGGGTTTCAACTTCTCTACATTTTCACCAACAGTGAGATTTTCATGTATGAATTCTGTCATGTTGAAGTAGTTTACTTCTATTCTCAGTTTGTTGATTTTTTTTAATAAAAGGGAGTTAAATTTTGTCAAATTATTTCTCTGTATCATGATATAATTATGTGTATATTTTTTGCTTCATTCTGTTAATGTGGTCTGTTATGTCAATTGATTTTCATATGTTGAGCCGTATTTACAATCCAAGAATAAATCCCACTTGGTAATGGTGTATAAATCTTTCGATATACTTTGAATTCCATTTGCTAGTATTTTGTAGAGGATTTTTGCATTAATGTTTATAAGAGATATTAGCTTACAGTTTTCTTTTCATATAGTATCATTGTCTGGCTTTGGTATCAGGGTAATGCTGGCTCCATAGGATGAGTTAGAAAGTACTCCTTCCTTTTTTTTTTTTTTTTCCTAATTTTCTTGGAAAAGCATGAAAAGAACTGGGGTTAGTTGCTCTTTAAATATGTGGTAGATTCACAATTGAAGCCATTAGGTCCAGGGCTTTTATTATATTTTATTTTTTGTCAGGAGATTTTTTTTATTTACTGATTTAATTTTACTATTTACAGGTCTTTTCAGATTTTTCATTTCTTTTAGTCATGGTAGGTTGTGTGTTTCTAGGAGTTTGTCCATTCCATAGAGGTTATCCAATTTCTTAATATACCATTGCTCATGGTACTCTCTAATGATAATTTTTATTTTTGTATAATTTGTAGCAGTGCCCCCAGCTTCATTTCTGATTTTAGTAATTTGAGGCTTCTCTCTTTTTTTCTTAGTCCATCTTGCTCAAGATTTGTCAATTTTGTTGATATTTTTAAAGAACTAAACCTAATACAAGAGACTGACGAGGGTGATTACTTGCTAGAATGATTATTTTTATGTGAACTTGACTAAGTCAGAGGGTTCCAAGATATTTGGCTATGTTATTCTGGGTGTGACTCTGAGGCTGTTTCTGGATAAGATAAACGTTTGAATTGGTGGACTGAGTAAAGCAAATTGCCCTCTCTATGTGGGTGAGTTTCATCTAATCCACTGAAGGCTAAACAGAACAAAAAGGCTGAATAAAAGAGAATTCATTTCCTCTGTCTTAAATGTCTTCCAGCCAGGTCATCAATCTTCTCCTGCCTTGAAACTTAGACTCAGACCAGAATTTTTACCATCAGCTTTCTTGATTCTCAGGCCTTTGGACTCAGACTAAAATTATACCATCAGCTCTCCCAGGTGTCTGTAGTTTTCCAGTCTTGGAACTTCTCAGCCTTCATAATCATGGGAGCCAATTTTTTATTGTAAATCTCTTTCTATATATATAACCTATTATTTCTGTTCCTCTGGGGAACACTGACTAACACATGTATTATATCTACCTTAGCACAACCAGTAGTTCTGACATTCCTACTTTATTTAATGTGGGCCATCACCTTCTTAAATTTCCAAAAGCCATCTTGGCAAAATCTTAGCGCCCTCTCTGACAATCATTGCCAGGGAGATAAGCTTATCCTAGGGGAGAATTCCCTATGATAAATATTCCTTTATCAAACATTATGTTCTGCCTCAGCATCCTACAACCTTCGAATCTATCTACTGCTATCCATACTCTGCTAGCTTTGACAACGAATGTTGGCTAGGCCGCACAGTTCTTTGGGGTATAGTTCCTTTCCTATCTGGGCAGGTTCACCACTTCCTGCACCTGTAAATTCTTGAAGGTGCATGACTTGACCTACTTGTTGATCTGATGACAACATGGGAAGGTGAATATAGATTTTGAGGCAGGTTCGTGTTGTATATGTTCTTCAAGCAAGAGTACACTAGCCTTTAATAAGGACTGAACTATATCTCCAGAGAGTTTAGGGGATTGAAAAGTTTTAAAAGCGAAGTGTCTTTTTATTTTTTTTTAATTTTTGTCTGCTTTAATTTGGAAGTTCTCTGTGTATCGTTAAGGCCTCAACTAAAGCCTTGGCCTTGGCATAGGAGACTTGAAGAATTGATCATTTAAATTTCTGTACGCCCCTCTATTACTTTTATTATTAACTCCTAAGCCTGGACTTTAGTTTTTTCTGCATGCAAGAGATAAAGAACTTTTAAAAATCCTGCTGAGGAGGACATCTACCAGTCACATTTTCCATTTACTTGGTGACTGCATCCTCAGTCTTTCATTCACTACACTAGTGGGACAATGATACTTAGCAAAGCCTGTCTAATTCCATTGTTGTTATAATTAACACATTTTCCCAAACCCTCACCTTATTGAAATTTTACTGATAATCTATCCTAGTTGGCTATCAGTAAAATTTTAACAATTGCACTGCTACAATACACCGGAGCACTTAGTGTTCTATCCACTACAAAAGTAAGGGTCTTCATTATTAGTTGAGCAGTGATTGGTCCACATCTTACGTCTCACTTTAGAATACACTTTCTTGGACCAATCTAGGACTAGTTGTCTTAGGTTGGATTTCCTGGGATATAGATTTTGAAACGTTTTTCATGCAGAGCCTTTACCTAGGGATGTCAATGATATCAACAACTCTGGAGGAGTTAAGGAAGAAACGTACACCGAGTAACAGAAAAGAGGCCTCAGCCAATCTCATGAATGTCCCTTTAGAGTAACACCCCTAGGAATAGTAGACTAGATTTTATATCTGTGTCGCCAGTCTAGGTGGTGTTGTTAAACTTTTTTTCTGTAAAAACCAAGTAGTAAATATTTTAGGCTTTGTTCTATAATGACTAAGTAGTGAATATTTTAGGCTTTTTGGGTCATGTTCATTCTCTGTCACATATTCTCTCCCTCTTCTTTTTCTTTCTTCCTGTATGACAACAGTTTAAAATATAAAATTTATTTTTGCACCCTATAAAAATAAAGTTGGTCGGTGGCCATATTTTACTTATCTGAGAAAAGTCAACAAGTATGTGCTTCCTTCAGGAAGGGGATGTGACATTGGGTTACTTGGTTCTTGTGAAGCTGGATAAATTCCTAGGCAAAGACTCATCTTGGTTGTTCAATCTTCAACACTTATAGAAGCTGTGGGTAATGAGCGACCCAATCTTGATTAGAGAATTTACGTGATACATTACTAAATATACTCTCCATGAAAACTCTATTCTAGCAAGAGACACAGACAAGAGACCATTAAATAAATCAGTACATAATTATGGCCGGGCATAGTGGCTCATGCCTGTAATCCCAGCATTTTGGGAGGCCGAGGGGGGTGGATCACTTAAGGTCAGGAATTCGAGACCAGCCTAGCAAACATGGTGAAACTCCATCTCCACTAAAAATACAAAAAATTAGCTGGGCGTGGTGGCAAGTGCCTGTAATCCCAGCTACTCGGGAGGCTGAGACAGGAGAATCACTTGAACCCAGGAGGTGGAGGTTGCCGTGAACTGAGATCACACTATTGCACTCCAGCCTGGGCAACAGAGTGAGACTCCATCTCAAAAAATAAATACATTCATACATACATACATAATTATGAAGTTATAGATGCTTTGGAAAAACTAGAGAGTAGAGGAAAGTAAGGAGGATCAGATATGGGAAATAGGTTTCACTTAAATAATATAGTTGGGCAAACATCTTTAAGATGGTTAAGTATGTGATTTTTATAAAGATACAATTAAACTGACATATCAAATCTGTAGTTTGAAGTGTTTTCATAACTATATACAGTTGTATAAATACCATCACAATTAAAATACAGAACACATCCATTATTTCCTCTCTGCCAAAATTGCCTTTTGTCTCTGTAGACCATCATTTTGACCCATCCTAAGCCCTTGGCAGACACTGTCATGTTTTTTCTCCCTATAAAGTTTTGTCTTTTCCAGAACGCATGTAAATGGAATCGTGTAGTCTTCTACCACTTAACACATGCTTTTGAGATTCATCCATGCTATTTTATGTATCAACAATTCATTGTTTTTTATAGCTGAATAATATCCTATTAAGTGGATATACCACAACTTGTTTATCTACTTACCAGTTGATGGATATTTGGGTTGTGTAAGTTTCTCCATTTTTTTTACTGTTAAGAATATAGCTTATATGAACAGTTGCATGCAGGTCTTTATGTGCACGTTTTCATTTCTTTCAGGTAAAATATCTTGGGCCAAAATAGAAGGGTCATAAGATAAGTGTTTTACCTCCATAAGAAACTGCTAAGAGTTTTCCAACATGAGTATACAATTTTGCATTGCCAGCACCAATGTATGAAATATCTAGTTGCTCCAAATTCTGAGCATCATTAAGCAATGTCAATCTTTAAAAATTTTAGCCATTGCAGTGGTTACATGATATTTCAGTTATGACTTTCATTTGCATTTGCTCAGTATATTCTCAAGTGCTTTTTAGCCATTTGCATTTTCTTCCTGCTAAAGATGTCTGCTGAAACACTTTGCACATTTTATTATTGTTTTTCTGTGCTTCTATTCTTGAGTTATAAAAGATGTTTACATATTTTGGATGCAAATCTGGCATTTGATATGTGTTTTACAAATAGTTTTTCCAGTTTGTGACTTCTCTTTTCCCTTTACCTAACAGCAACTTTCAAAGAAGAAAAGTTTTTAATGAGATGGAGATTATATATATATATATATATATATATATATGTATATATATATATGTATATGTGTATGTATATGTGTGAATATATATATATGTATATGTATATGTGTGAATATATATATATGTGTGTGTATGTGTGTGGCTTATGCTTGGTTTTGTCCTAAGTAACATCTGCCTAGTGCAAAATCACACACACATGCACACACACACAAATCATCTTTTTTTTAACTTCTGAAGTTTTATAGTTATAGCTCTTCCATTTGGGTGGATGGTTCATATCAATTTTTTTTTTTTTTTTTTTTTTGAGGCAGAGTCTCGCTCTGTCGCCCAGGCTGGAGTGCAGTTGCGCGATCTCGGCTCATTGCAAGCTCTGCCTCCCGGGTTCACGCCATTCTCCTGCCTCAGCCTCCCCAGTTGCTGGGACTACAGGCTCCCGCCACCATGCGCTTGTAGTATTTTTTTAGTAGAGACAGGGTTTCACCATGTTAGCCAGGATGGTCTCGATCTCCTGACCTCGTGATCTGCCCACCTCAGCCTCCCAGAGTGCTGGGATTACAGGCGTGAGCCACTGAGCCTGGCCATCAAGTTGGTTTTTATATATGAACATCTAATTTTTAAGTGCTGTTTGTTGGAAGACTAGACTTTTACAACTGAATTACATTGGGGCCTTTGTAAAATAAATGTGTGGTTCTATTACCAGACTATTTTTTCTATTTTATCAATATATGTGTCTATTTTTATGTCTTGATTACAGCCTCTTTTAACTTTACAAGTTTGTATATGTGTATTCAGGGGGATGGTATGAATACTGACAGGAAGGTAGAGTATATTTTAAAGCAACATGGTAAGATTTATTTATTTAGAGATATTATCTGATAAAATAAAGCAATAATATACATTCAATAAAAGTCCCAGGCACGCACATTTTTCATCATACTTTAACATTAAAATTAAACTAACAAGGAAGGCTAGATATATAAATAATTTCAAAATAGAAATTTTTAAGCATAAACCTTAGTATTATTCACAAACAGGTTTTAACTGAATCAGAATGACAATATTCCTTACCAATGCTTTCTTACATTAATTCCTCAAGTATTTATTGAAATTTAGATATTCACTGCATTGTGTTTGAAGATAGAACTCTAACAAAGAGTTGTCTCTGTCCTCAAGGTTTTTATAGTAGTAAGAAAATTTACGCATATATCATAAAAATATGTGGTAAGTACTGTAAGCATGTAATCTTTGCACTGAATTCAGAAAGACAATTCACAGAAAAGATGCTAGTGTTAAATGCAAAAGAGTAAGTATAATTTTTTTCTAATAAATCACTAGATTAAATTTTATTGGTTGAAGGTGAAAGGTTTGTGTATTTTTTGTTTTGTTTGTGTTTTTGAATCCCTGGAGTCCATTTTTATACCTGTCATTCACAGTACATATTGACAACAAAGATGAGTTAAATGCTTTCTTCAATAAATTCCTAAAAATATAGTGTTCTATTCCCTTTAAATGTATAAAGATTGACCAAGCAACTTTTTATCTTTATTTAAAAAATGAGTAATAGAAGATTAATACCTACTCACCCTGGACCCAATAAATATTCAAACCCAGTACTATCTGGTTAATTATTTTATCAGAAGATATTTCAGAAGCTCAAAAAATATATGAATGCATTATCCAGTGTGGCTTTCTCTTGAGTAGTAATTTATACTTTGGTAAGTTCCGACTGCCTTTAGATGACAATGATGATGATATAGTGCAAGGAAGCCACGATTTATCACAAATGATACACACAATGAACTACTGGAGAAGCACAGGGTAAGATGAAAAGGATCCAAGGATTCCTCTCTCATTATATTGAGTCTTAAATATTGTTTCAGTTTTCCATCCTAGTCTATAACTGCCACTTAGTAAATTATTTAAATGGCAGGGACTGGAGGTAATATTCAAAAACTAATCCATTTGGTTATTAAGTTGGATGAACTATAAATTAATTTTTAACATAAAGTAATTTTCAATGAATAGCCATTGGCCTAACTGTGGAATCAAAGACATTTAGGTTATTTTTTTTTCTTTCTGCAAAAGATTTGTTAAATATAAGATTCAGCAAATCTGTTTTGTTATTGTTACAAAAATTAATAATTTTTCAACAAAAAGAATTTTTAATTTTTAAAACATTTCAAAAATTAGTATTTATTTGAATTAAAGCTATACATGTTATCTAAATTATTAAATTTCCATGTATATGACTAGAATTATTTTAATTAAAATCAACAACTGATTTTCTCAATCAGAAGCAATGGTTTGCAATTATAGTTACTGAAACTAGTAAAATGATTAATTATCTGTTTAGTAAATACAAAATATTCTTAGAAGACAAACAACAAAGGAATCCTGCAGGAATCACATTTTGGAGATCACCTTAACTAGGGCTAGAATATTTGGATTTATAATATTGGATAATATTTAGTTTCTTAGATTTTGAATCAAATTTTTAAAAAATATATGTGCAATAATATTTATGTCTTGCTTAAACAAATGTTGGCATTTCTAGGTCTATCTTTACATAGAAAATTAAAGTCTCCATGAGGTTTAAAACATTTAATAAACTATGTATTATAATTATTTTTGAACTTACACATTTTTACTCTAAATGGTGCAGGACTCTAAAAGTGACATAAGAAGGAAAACCTAGAAGACTTCCATACTGAAATCTGTTCAGTAGTTAAATTGTAGCAAAACTTATACCAGCAATTATTTTCTTTTATCAAAAAGCTTTTATATAAAGTCTTCTGCACATTACATGTTGATAATAAAGGATACATAGTTTAAAATAGCTCCAGTGTAAGGAGAGGAAAGAACTAATTTTGAGTGCCCATTGTGTGCCCACAGCTTCACATAAAAGCCTCACAATAACCCTGCAGGTAGGCATTACTTTATATTATACGTAGAGAAGCATATGGAGATTAAATTATTTGTCTGGTTTTATACAGCTGGTATATAGCAAAGTCAAGATTCAAACTTGAATATTTATAAACCAAAACTGTAGGCTCTTTTCTCTATGACACAAACATTCAAGATAGCCTAATATCTACCAAACCCCATCTCTTTGCAAGATGTATAAGAGCATAGAAACTTAAGGAGCTAAAGCAACTTCTCAAAATATTTTCATCATGGACTTTTAATCCTGAAGAATGATACAGTGGACACACTTCTTCATATTTCAATCCTTACAGTGAACAAAACCCTGTGTGTCTCATATATTATACACATAAGGAGGCTCTAAAAGACACAGAGAAGAAGGGCAGACCAGCTAGAGATCCCAGGCCCCAACGAAAGGCAAGTCAGTGAGTTCTCTGGATTTTCATTTGGCTTCATCTATCACAAAATGGGCACTAGGAAACTTGGCAATTCGGAAACACCAACAAGCACAACAAAAAAGCCCTAACAAAAGCCTATACTATACAGCCAAAGGACCAGGAAAAGGGTAGCAAAGCTAGATAGATGTTTAGACAACAATCACTCTACTCCAGTCAAACAGCATGAATGAAAACCAAAAACACCATGGCCCCACCTCTGTCCCCATCAGCAGTGGCTGAATGGGGAACCTAGACTTCCAATCTTTCCCAGATTTAACAAGGTATCTTGTTTGGCGACCACAAGGGTAGTGTTAGGAAGGCCTTCAGTACATTGTCTCCTTAATGTGGGCAAGATACAAAAGAATGCATTGGACAAATACCATGCCCTGTTGACTAACTGCTGCATCTAATAATTCACATGAATCATCAAAAAAAATCTAAGTTCTGGAGGTGACCCTTATTTATACTCTCTCTCTAAAACATAGAACTCAAAGAGTACTATTTGGAAATAAGTCTCTAGAATATACTTGAAACTTTTGCAGACTCTTTTTGGTTTCTTAAGTGAAAATAAATAGGTTGTTCTACAGTGAGAGCACATAGACACAGGTAGGGCAACATCGCACGCCAGGGCCTGTCAGTGGTTGGGGGGAAAGAGAGGACCTAACGCATGAGGGCCTTAAAACCTAGATGACAGATTGATAGGTGCAGCAAACCACCATGGCACAGGTATACCTATGTAATAAACCTGCACGTTCAGCAAATATATCCCAGAACCCAAAGTAAAATAAAAAATAAAATAAAATAAAATACACGTGAAAAATATAGGTGGTTCTAGTGGTCTCAGATATGAAAAAGGGAAATCAAAAACATGAGTAAATATAATAATTATTTTTGTATTGCTGCCTACTTGCTTAAATGATTTTATATGATGGAATGTCAAAAGTCTTCCTGCTAAGTTCTCCAAGTAAGCTGTTTTTTCTTGCAAGAAAGTCTTCACATTTTATAAATGTTAATGCTTCTAATTTAGTTTGATGCAACCCTATGACATTTTTTATCCAAGTAGACAGAGAATATTTTTACTTTTCAATCTTGCTTTTGTTTGTATTAATTAGTGGGCACTCCAGGAGTAATAATTCTTTAGTACTATATAATAATAATAAAAGTGAATTTTATATATAAAATATTCATCTCCTAGGTATTATTAAAATTTTAATGATTATCTTTAATTTTAAATATGCTGAATGCCAATAGTCATAATTGCTTAATAAATTCATACCTATTTTCCCTTTCTATAAAATTATCCTCTTTCAAATTGTTTTTGTTTGATAGCTGTATTTACATAATTTGTGCATTAATTTGAGGGATATCTTAGTGAATTTTATAAAACAGAATTCAATGATTTTTATTAACACTTTTGAATAAATCTATTCAAATAAAACTTTTAGCTTTATTAGAACTGTGAAATTCTACAAAACTAAACAATTGCGCCAAGATATTTTAGCCTTTACAGAGCACATAGCTGAAATATAGTAGATATTTAATACCTAACACATCACTGTTTCTTCATGAGAAAAAAGAGGAACTATCCTTCAAAAATGGAATAAAACATTTTATAGCCAAGCCATACTATTAATATATTGTTAAGCAAAATAGACATTGCCTCTGTATGTGTGTGTGTATGTGTATGTGTCTGAAATATCTGACAATGTGTCTATTTGGTGAGAAATTAATAGTTTGTTAAAAACACCTGCTTGGAGGAAATAAAAAACTCTGTGTATCCATAATCTTTCCCCAAAATGAAAGGAAAGTTGTTCCACTGGAAAATATTCAATAAGTCAATACTAAACTTAATATCTCTTCTTTTTTCTGCATATTTATGGAACAGATTTCACTTTCTTTATGCTGGTAATGTGAGATAATAAAAGTGTACACTGACATGTAAAGAAAAATAAATGATATTTCCTGCTAAAATAAATATTGTTTAAACATAGTCATCTAGCTAAAACATTGTGTATAAGAGAAATAGAAAATGATATCTTAGCTATAGCTTAATTCTAGGAATCAGACATCATTTTTTCTGATCCTATCACAGACTAATTTGATAGAATGGCAAACAGTTATTACATGTACCCAAATTTCCAGAACCATAGATGTTATCCTGAATCACAGAATTGCCTTCAAAACTTAATCATGGATTAAAATAGTTGATTACAGGCATTTAATGCTTTCCTCCTTCACAAAGGAGGATGAAAACAATAAAGATGTAGCCTAACATTGAATAGAGCATCTAAGAGAGAACACTGGAATACAGCAAGAAAATGACAAATACCCTCTGAGGCAGAGAAACACAAGATGGCAAGATAGAGATGGAAGTGAAGTAGCTGGTTATGATCCACTGAAAGACAAGGGTACTCCCTCGTGTTGGTAAAAGTAAGTGGGCGATCCCTAGGACTCCACATTCTTACCACTGATACTTGCAATCCTGACTACAGGAGAGCCCTTCAGGCCTCATTGGCTCTAAGACTCATATAGGAACTTCCTTGCATCAATGTAGTGCATTTTCATAGACAGGGAATTCACTCTGAGTCACCCTCAAGCCCCCCCAGACACTGATGCAGTACAGAGTCATTTTGAGAATAGAGCCACAACCAAACTACATCTTACCCTAAGGCTCAATAGCACATGTGTCTCCATATTTTAATTTTGCACCTCAAGGAACTAGAAAAACAAGAATAAACCAAACCCCAAATTAGTAGGAGAAAAGAAATAATACAGATCAGAGAAGAAATATATGAAATTGAGACTAAAAAATACAGAAGATCAATGAAATGAAGTTATTTATTCAAAAAGATAAGCAAAATTAACAAAATTTAGCTGGACTAAAAAGAGAGAAGACCCAAATATATAAACTCAGAGATGAAAAAGGGCATATCACAATGGATACCACAAAAATGCAAAGGATCATTAGAGACTACTATGGATGACTACATCCAATAAACTTGAAAAACCTAGAGGAAATTAATAAATGCCTGGATGCAAGCAGCCCACAAAGATTGAAACGTGAAGAAATAGTAAACCTAAATAAACCAATAACCAGTAACAAGATCAAAGCTCCAATAAAAAGTATCCCATCAAAGAAGAGCCTGGGACCTGATGTCTTCAAAGCTGAATTCCACCAAGCATTAAAAAAAGAACTAATATCAATCCTACTCAAAACTCTTCCAAAAAATTGAAGAGGCAAGAATACTTCCAAACTCATTCTACAAGGCCAGCATTACCCCAATACCAAAAGCAAAATAGGACACAACAAACAAAACAAAACCAAAAAACTATGGGCCAGTCTCACTGATAAGATCCCCAACAACAACAACAACAAAAATATCACAGACTGAATTCAACAATACATTAAAAAGATCATCCACCATGATCAAGTGAGATTCATCCCAGGGATGCAAGTGTGGTTCAACATATCCAAATAAATAAACATGATATCACACTAACAGAATCAATAACAAAAAACATATGATTATTTCAATAGATGCCAAAAAATCCATTTGATGAAATTCAATATCCCTTTGTAATAAAGGCCCTTATCAAAATGAGTATAGGAGAAACATACCTTAAAATAATAAAGACTGCATGACAACCCATAACTAACATTGTACTGAATGCAGAAAATTGAAGTCTTTTTCTCTGAGGACTTGAGCAAGACAAGGATGCCCACATTTATTCAGTATAAACTTGGAACTCCTGACCAAGCCAATTAGACTAGAGAAAAAAATACAGGGCATCCAAACTGGAAAGCAGTAAGTCAAATTAGCCTTGTTCACAGGCAACATGATCTTATACCTAGAAAAACCTAAAGACTCCACCAAAAAACTATTAGAACTCCTAAATTCAATAAAGTTGCAGGATACAAAAAATCAGTAGCATTTAGGTACATTAACAACAAATAATCTGAAAAAATCAATAAAGCAGTTTCATTTACAATACCTACAAAAATATGGTGTCTAAAAATGAACTGAATCCAGAAAGTGAAAGATCTGTACAAGCAAAACTATAAAACATGGATGAAATAAATTGTAAATTGAAGATGACACTAAAAAGATGAAAGATATTCTGTATTCATGGATTGGAAAAATTAATATTGTTGAAACATCTATAATACCAAAAGCAATTTACAGAATCAAGGTAATCCCTATCAAAATACCAAGATATTGTTCACAAAAATGAAAAAAAATCCTAAAATTTACAGGGAACTGCAAACGATCCTGAATAGCCAAAGCAATCCTGAGAAAAAGGAACAATTTTTGTAGTTGGAGGCACCACACTACCTGACTTTAAAATTTACTACAAAGCAATAGTAACCAAAGCAGCATAGTACTGGCATAAAAACAGACACATAGACCAATAGAACAGAATAAAGAACCCAGATACAAATCTACATATTTATAGCCAACTCCTCTTCAGCAAAGCTGCCAAGAACATACGTTGAGGTAAGGACAGTCTTTTCAATAAATGTTCTGGGAAAACTAGATAACTGTGTATAGAAGAATAAAATTAGACACCATTTCTCATGATACACAAAAAATTGAATCAAAATGAATTAAATACTTAAAGATCTAAGCCCTGAAACTATGAAACTAATGGAAGGAAACATTGAGGAAGCACTCCAGGATATTCTGTGCAAGACCTTAGAAGTGTAGGTAACCAAATAAAAAATAGACAAATGGGATTGCATCAATCTAAAAATCTTCTGCATACCAAGGGAAACAATCAACAGAGTTAAGAGACAACCCACAGAGTGGGAAAAGTATTTGCAAACTATCCATCTGACAGGGATGATACTGCTGGCAATTGTTGCTATGCTTTATCAAAGAGACTGGGGGCATCTTTCCACTGCCCTAGAGATCTGTGGAACTTTGAACTTGAGAGAGATGACTTTGGGTATCTGGCAGAAGAAATTTCTAAGAAGCAAAGCATTCAAGAGGTCCCTTGTGTGCTCTTAAAAGCATTCAGTTTTATTGATTCTCAAAGATATGGTTTGGAATTAGAACTTAAGGTTTAAAAGGGAAACAGAGCATAAAAGTTCAGAAAATTAGCAGCCTGTCAATACAGTAGAAAAGAAAAACCCATTTTCTGAGGAGAATTCAATTTGGCAGTGGAAATTTGCATAAGTAATGAGGAGACAAATGCTAATTACAAAGACAATGGGGAAAATGACTCCAGGCCATGTCAGAGACCTTCAAGAAAGCCCCTTCTATCAGAAGCCCAAAGTAGGAGGAAAAAATGGTTTCCTAGGCTGAGTCCAGGGCCCCACTGCTCTGTGCAGCCTTGGGACATGATGCCCTGAGACTCAGCTGCTCCAGCCATGGCTTAAAGGGGCCAAGGTACAGCTCGGGCCCGTGGTTTCAGAAGGTACAAGCTTCAAGCCTTGGCAGCTTCTACATGATATTGAGCCTTCAGGTGCACAGAATTTGAGAATTGAAGTTTGGGATCCTCAACCTAGATTTCAGAGAATGTATGGAAACACCTGGATGTCCAGGCAGATGTTTGCTGCAGGGGTGGAGCCTGCATGGAGAACCTCTACTAGGGCAGTGCAGAAAGGAAATGTGGAGTGGGAGCCCCTACAGTGTCCCCACTGGGGCACTGTCTAGTACAGCTGTGAGAAGAGGGCCACCATCCTCTAGACCACAGAATGGTATATCCACAGACAGATTGCACTGTGCACCTGGAAAAGCTATAAACACTCAACAGCAGCTCATGAAAGCAGCTGAGAGAGGGGCTGTAACCTGCAAAGACACAGGGACAGATCTGCCCAATACCATGGGAGGCAATATCTTGCGTCAGCATGACCTGGATGTGAGACATGGGGCAGAAGATCATTTCAAAGCTTTGAGATTTCTCTACCCCACTGGATTTTGGACTTGCGTGGGTCCTGTAGCCTCTTAATTTTGGCCAATTTCTCCCATTTGGAACAGGCAATTCAAAATAACTGTTTAGAGAAACCTTAACAAAATTCAAGATAACACAGATAATGAATTTAGAATCTTATCAGGTAAATTTAACCAAGAGATTAGATAATTTTAAAAATCAAGGAGAATTTCTGAAGCTGCATAATGAAGAATGCATTACAGTCTCTAAACAGCAGAACTGATTAAAAAAAAAAACAAAACAGTGAGCTTGGAGACAGGCTGTATTAGTCAATTTTCATGCAGCCAATAAAGACCTGAGACTGGGCAACTTACAAAAGAAAGAGGTTTATTGGACTTACAGTTCCACATGGCTGAGGAGGCCTCACAATCATGGTGTATGGCAAGGAGGAGCAAGTCACATCTTACATGGATGGCAGCAAGCAAAGAGAGAGCTTGTGCAGGAAAATTCCTGTTTTTAAAACCATCAGATCTCTTGAGACTAATTCACTATTATGAGAACAGCGCAGGATAGACCCACCCCCGTAATTCATTCACCTCCCACTGGGTTCCTCCCAGGAAAATGTGGGAATTGTGGAAGTCAAGATGAGATTTGGGTGGTCCCACAGCCAAATCATATCACAGCCTGTTGGAAAACACACAGTCAGAGGAGACAAAAGAAAAAATAATAAGAAATAATAAAGCAAAACTACACGACATAGCAAATAGCCTCAAAAGGCAAAATCTAGGAGTTATTGACATTATAGAGGATGTAGAGAGATTAGCACACAAAGTTCATTAAAGGGATATAAACAGAATAATTTCAAAACCTAGAGAAATATATTGATATTTAAGTACAAGAAGTTTAGAGCACACCAAGCAGATTTAACCCAAATAACTACCTCTAAGACATGTAATAATAATACTCCCAAAGGTCAAAGAGAAAGAAAGGATCATCAAAGCAGCAAAAGAGGTACAAAGGAGCTCCAACACATCCAGCAGCAGCCTTCCCAAAGGGAACCTTACGGGCCAGGACAGAGTGGCATGACATATTTGAAATGCCAAAAAAAAAAACCTTTTATTATTCAATAGTATATCCAGTGAAAATATCCTTCAAACAAGAAGGAGAAATAAAGACTTTTCCAGTCAAACCAAAGCTGAGAGATTTCTTCAACATCAGACCTGTCCTACAAAAAATGGTAAAGGGAGTTCTTTAATTTGAATGAAAAGGATGTTAATGAGCAATGAGAAATCATCTGGGGGTATGAACTCACCGATAAAAATAAATACACAGACAAATATATAATATTATAATACCATAATTGTGGACTGTAAACTACTCATATGTTGAGTAGAAAGACTAAAGAAGAGCCTATCAAAAATAGTACTACAACAACTTTCCAAGACATAGACAGTATAATAACATACAAAAATAAACAACCAAAAAAAACTTAAAAAGCAGAACGATGAAGTTAAAATGTAGAGTTTTCTTCGTTTTCTCTTTGCTCTCTTGTTTACCTTGTTTCTTCAATCAATTGGAATTGGTCATCTGTTTTAAATAATGAGATATAAGATGTAACTTTCAAGCCTCATGGTAACCTAAAATCAAAAAAACACATAAGCGAAACACAAAAAATAAAAAGCAAGAAATTAAAACACAACACCAGATAAAATAACCATTACAAAACAGTGAACAATCTGAAAAAAATTAAGAAAGTAATCTAATTTACAATAACTACAAATAAAATAGAATACCTTGGAATATACTTAACCAAAGAAGTGAAATATATTTACAGTGAAAATTATAAAATATTGATGCAAAAAATTGAAGAGGACACCAAAACATGGAAAGATATTCCATGTTCATGGATTGGAAGAATCAATATTTTTAAATCTTCTTACTATCCAAAGCATGTTCAATGCAATCGAAATCAAAATGCCACTCACATTCTTCAAGGAAATAGAAAAAATAATCCTAACATTTATATGAAATTGCAAAAGACCCAGTATATTCAAAACCGCATGATCAAAAAAGAACAAAACTAGAGGCATCACATTACCCAACTTCAAATTATATTAAGAAACTATAGTCAACAAAGTAGCATGGTACTGGGATAAAAATAGATGCATAGACCAATGAAACAGAAGAGAGAACCCAGAAATAAATGTCTACAGAGAACCCATTTTTGACAAAGTTTCCAAGAATATGCACTGAAAACAAAACAGTCTCCTCAATAAATAGTGCTGGAAAACTGGATATCCATTTGCAGGAGAATGAAACTAGATCCCTATCTCTCACCACATACAAAAATCAAATCAAAATAGACTAAAGACTTTAAGCAGAAACCTCACACAATGAAACTACTAAAAGAAAACATTGGAGAAGCTCTCCAGGACATTGGTCTGGGAAAAATTTTTTGAGTAATATTCTACAGTCACTGGCAACCAAAGCAAAATGGACAAATGGGATTACATTGAGTTAAAAAGCTTCTGCATAGTAAACTAAGCAACAAAGTGAAGAGACAGCTGATAGAATGGGAGAAAATATTTGCAAGCTAACCCCACTGACCAAAGATTAAATAATAAGCGGAATATATAAGGAACTCAAATAATTCTACAGGAAAAAATCTAATAATCTGATTATTAAAATGGGCAAAATAGACATTTTTCAAAAGAAGGTAACAAACGGCAAACAGGCATATGAAAAGGTGCTCAACAACATTGATCATGAGAAAAATGCAAATCAAAACTATGATGAGATATCATCTCACCCTGATTTATTGTGGCCTTTATACAAAAGACAGGCAGTAACAAATGCTGGTGAGGATATGGAGAAAAAGGAGTTCTTGTACACTGTTGGTAAGAATGCAAATTAGTACAACTACTATGGACACAGCGTAGAGATTCTTCCAAAAATTAAAAATAGAACTACCATAAGATCCAGCAATTCCACTGCTGGGTATATGCCCAAAAGAAAGGAAATCATTATATCAAAGAGATATCTGCACTCTCATGTTTATTGAAGCACTATTTACAATACAGAAGATTTGAAACCTATGTGTCCATCAACAGACAAATGAAAAAGGAAATATGGTATAGATACATGATGAAATATTATTCAGACACAAAAAAGAATGAGATCCTCTCATTTGCAATAACATGGATGGAACTTGAGTATGTTAAGTGAAATAAGTCAGACACAGTATATTTTATTAGTCTGTTCTCACACTGCTATTAAAGACATACTCGAGGCTGGGTAATTTATGAAGGAAAGATTTAATTGACTCACAGTTTTACATGGCTGGAGAGGCCTCACAATCATGATGGAAGGCAAATGAGGAGCAAAGTCACATCTTACATGGTGGCAGGCAAGACAGCATGTGCAGGGCAACTGCCCTGTATAAAACCATCAGATCTCATGAGACTTATACACTATCACAAGAACAGCATGGTAAAATCCCACCCCCATGATTCAATTATCTCCCACTGGGTTCCTCCCATGATGTGGGGATTATTGCAATTCAGGGTGAGATTTGGGTGGGGACACAGAGCCAAACCATATCATATATTAATTATAATAATGTCATTAATTTTAATTTAATAGTGCCATTCTGAAAAGAGTATGAATGTTTCCCAGAAAACCAAAAATAAATTACCATCATGTGGTCTAAATATCCCACAACTGGTTATTTATTCAAAGAAAAGGAAACTAGCATATTAAATAGATATCTGCACCCCCATGTTTATTGCAGCAGTATTCACAATAGCCAAGACATGAAATTAATGTAAATGTCCATCAACAGAAGAATTAATAAATAAAATGCACTCCAGCCTGGGCGACAGAGCGAGACTCCATCTCAAAAAAAAAAATAAAAAATAAATAAGTAAATAAAATGTGATATATATACACAATGGTATATATTTCACCATTAAAAATAATGAAATCCTGTCATTTGCAGCAACATGAATGAGCTTGAAAGACGTGATGTTAAGATGAAATGAGTCAGGTGCAGAAAGATAAATACAAGTTCTCATTTATATGTGAGAGCTACAAAAAGTTGAGCTCCTAAAAGTAGAGTAGAATTGTGGTTACTATGGGATGTGAAAGATAGGAGAAAGGAAAAGATAGAGGTTGGTAAATGGATTCAAAATTATGGCTAAATAG
Source organism: Hylobates moloch (assembly GCF_009828535.3). Classification (NCBI taxonomy): domain Eukaryota; kingdom Metazoa; phylum Chordata; class Mammalia; order Primates; family Hylobatidae; genus Hylobates; species Hylobates moloch. The sequence continues at coordinate 67,922,473 of NW_026652279.1, read as the reverse complement.
AAGGAATAAGTTCTAGTGTTCCATGGCTCTATAAGACAAGTAGGGCTAATAATAATTTATTACATATTTTCAAAAGCTTGTAGAGATTTTGAATGTTCCCAACATAAAAAAATGACACGTATCTGAAATGATAGATATGCCAATTACCCTGATTGGATCATTAAGCATTGTGTACATATATCAAAATATCACACTGTGTTCATAAACATGTAAAATTATTATGTGTCAATTAAAAATGAAAGAAAAAAGAATACACTTTTGGGATTTACACCTTTTCTAAAAAAATACAAACCTAATCATGACTAAAAAATTCTTACGACATTGTAGGAAACTGTTGCCCAATGCACTAGATAAATATGATGTTCAGAACTCACATCAAATCGCCATTCTCTCTTTCTTTGGTAATATTTTTAAGGCATCCTCCAATATCTAAGCTCTACTTGGTACTGCACCTGAGATGATTATAGTGAATTCTACACTACCATAGCATATAATAATGCAATGTGTGCTGAATGTGAAGGAAATCTCTAGATTTTTTCTTTGCCACATTAAAATAGAAGAAATCCATCTCACATGACCCAGAAATTCTATTCCTAGTCATTTCCACTCTGGAGAACCTTTCACAAGTATCTATATAGAAACATTATAAGACTCTTTATGTCAATTTATTAATAACAAAAATATTATCAATCTAAATATTAATTAATAAATAAGGAATAAATTACGGTATATTCATAAAATGGAATACAAGCACTTAGAAAAATTTTTCTTACAAAAAATGTTAAAATTTCAAACTAATAAACATTATTTTAAAATGTAATTGTCTTGAGTAAGTACTTGAGTAAGTCTGAAATTAATTTTATAAGTGAATTTTAAAAGAAACTGATACATTTAGAGAATTGATTATATCTTCCATCATGTATATGTTGCTGCAGGGAATTCATAAGAAATATATTTTAAAGAGTTAAATTGGTAAGAAGCCTTCCATAAGTAAGGTGCTATTATGCATATGAAGCAAATGTTAAAAACGGAAATAACACATATAAAGTAAAATAGCAAATAATATAGAGTATAGAAACAGAAGAAAGACATTTTCATTATTGGAAAAAAGTTTCAAGTTATTTTTATAACTCAGAATATAACCCATTTTGCTCTTTATAAAAACAACTATCATCATATTTACTTCCTGTTGGTTTAAAAAGTTCAGAGAAATTACAATATTGAGTTAAAGATACTATGATCAATTAAAAATAAAAGAATACCACCAAAACAGACATCCATACTAACCTAATAATAAATGTTAAAAAATACTAAATTGTAGGCTGGGCGCGGTGGCTCACGCTTGTAATCCCAGCACTTTGGGAGGCCAAGGTGGGCGGATCACGAGGTCAGGAGATGGAGACCACGGTGAAACCCCGTCTCTCCTAAAAAATACAAAAAATTAGCCGGGCGTGGTGGTGGGCACCTGTAGTCCCAGCTACTCGGAGAGGCTGAGGCAGGAGAATGGCGTGAACCTGGGAGGCAGAGCTTGCAGTGAGCCGAGATTGCGCCACTGCACTCTAGCCTGGGCGACAGAACAAGACTCCGTCTCAAAAAAAAAAAAAAAAAAAATACTAAATTGTAATAGAAATATAAGTGCTTTAGGCATGAGAGAACAAATGAACTCAGAAAGAGTATGAACATTATCTATTTACTTTTTGAAAAAAATAATTATTGGTTACTTTCCAGTTGTCAGATACAATGCTAATTTCCAAGGTGAATTATAGAATTAAATAAAGCAAATCCCTACTCTCAGAAATGTACTGCCCAACAGATGTGAAAACTATGTAGAAATAATTGGATTGAAGAAAACTATTTTTTGAATAATGAGAATTGATATAAAAAATGCAAACACTGGTTTAAATACACAATTGAAACTAAAAGTTTAACTGGTATTCAGGAAGCAGTAGATACATGCTATTAGGATAAGCTGTCATTGAAAATGGCATTGATGACAATATTATGATTTTATTCTATAGATGATTACCATAGGTTATAATGAGAAATCAGGGAAAGAAGCATAAAGAGGGCATCCCTAAAGATATCACCTCTGTGTTGAGTTAATAGAGTGAAAACTGAAAATCAACTCAAGAAATAAGAACAATTTTACTTTTACTTTCACTTTCATTTATATTACCTCACAATATGATCTAATATTTCTAATACTACCTAATATACCTAATAGTTCCAAAGACAAATTTTGTTTTCTCTAAGAACAATTTAAGATATTAAAAATTTTAAAAATGGTTGTTTAGATTTTTCTAAATTTGATTTGTTACATATATGCATGAAATTTGGATTAGAATTCCTGTGACCCATTACTGAGAAAGAAGATAAGAAATGTATTTTCATGTTGAGAGAAATACTGTAAAAGTGATGTGCAAAAGAAATTGTGCCCTCACTGACTTTTAAGTAAGTTAATTGTAAGTTAATTTTTCTTTGTTGCTTAAAAAAGCAACAAAGAAAAATTACTGAGAGATAAAATGCTTTTCTTTTTCTTCGTTTGGCAAAAAAAGGTTTTTTTTCCTTAATGACTGTCACTTTTCACCTGATAACAACTATTTGAATTATAGATACACTGGCAAGAAAAAAAATGGTAACCTGTCAGCTTTATGCAGAGAAACTGTGGAAGGTATCTGGCTAAGGGTGGAACACATGAGGAAAATGTTAGAATATTCGTTGAATGAATGAAGAAAAAAATCAATGAACTCGTTTGTCCTGTCTTGCTTAAAGCACTTATATTTATATTGTAATTTAGTGTTTTTTAATATTTATTATTAAGTTAACATGGATGTCTGTTTTGGTGGTATTCTTTTATTTTTTCATTGATCATAGTATCTTTAGGTCAATATTGTAATTTCTCTGAACTTTTTAAACAACAGGAACTAAATATGATGATAGTTGTTTTTTATAAAGAGCAAAATGGATTATATTCTGAGTTACATAAATAACCTGAAACTTTGTTCCAATAATTTAAATGTCTTCTGTTTCTATACTCTACATTATTTGGTATTTTACTTTATATGTATAATTTCCATTTTTAACATTTGCTTCATATGCATGATAGTTCTTTGCTTATGGAAGGCGTCTTACCAATTTAACTCTTTAAAGTGTATTTCTTATGAATTCCCTGCAGCAACATATATGTGGTGGAAGATATAATCAGTTCTCTAAATGTATCAGTTTCTTTTAAAATTCACTTATACAACTAATTTCAGACTTATTCAAACACTCAACTACATTTTAAAATAATGTTTATTAGTTTGAAAATTTAATATTTTTACTAAGAACAATTTTTCTAAACTGAGATTAAGTCAACTATTGTGTATGTGCTTTTTTATATGTTATTTAAGTAGAGTTTTATAATAATTGTGTGAGGTTGACAATATTCCATTTTTTACATAAGAGAAAGAAAGTGAGACTCAGATGTTAAGTTACTTGTCTAAAGGTTCCTCTTTATAAGTAAAGTCAAGAAATAAACATGAGGACAAGGAAATCAAGATCTCTTTTCCTACAACAAAGGAAGAAATGTAATTGAATTACTTACATATCTCAAATAATAATGTGCTCACTTCATATTCAATATCATGTGACCTTGATGATAGTATACTAAATATTTTTCAACTTTATTTTGCTGAATAGCTAAAACATATCATAGTGGTAAAACAAACTCTAGAGAGCAAAAGTCAGCTCAATTTATTCCAAAAATAATTAAAAGTTTAACAGAACATTCATTTCCCTCAGGTTGGCATGATTTCATTTCTGCTTTTATTTATATTTTCATCATGATGATCAATCATGTCATGCACAGCAACCTGTCGAAATGTGCTTAAAAATGTATTAGCAAATCTGGAATGCTTTACTCATCTTTCCCCTCAAAGCCCACACGTTTTAATAGAGCAAGCAAACTCAAGTTGGTATATGTAAGGAAGTAAAAGCAGAAGAGTAGATCAACATCATCTTGCTTTGATATTCTTTATGATTTTTTTCTATTGGTCACAAATGTGTTTGGTGATCATAGTAACTGCTTTGTTCAATCAAAAATTTTCAGAATTCTGTATGGAAACATATGTTACAATTTTAACCAAAATGAGAAGGAAACATACATTTTTTATTATGTAAATCCTACAATGACTCACAGCAGTCTGTAATAAACAACTGATGTAAACTCCTCTTTAGTTAGGAAGAAACAGTCTTGCTCATTCGACATTTCCTCTGTAGTTAAACTCTTTCAAGTTCATTTATTTCATGCTAACAGTTTATTTTACTTCTTCAATAATTAGTAACTTTTGTCAATGAATGAAAGAATGGCACATACAAATTCCCAAAAATGATGAGTTCATTAAATATTCAAAAGTATTAACAAGAAAATATTTTCTAATCACTTAGAGTATTTACTAAGATTATTTGTTAAGCTATTTACAGCAGTTAGGCTGGATTCTTCTGCAAATATCAAAAGACCTAATCAAATACAGTCTTAATAGTAAAATTTAATTCTTATAGATAATCAAATTTATTGGTTTATATAACAAGAATTCTGGAGAAAGGATGGATTCAGGCTGGCTAATTTTGCATCTCTATGTTTCCTGTCAATGTCATATGATGGATGATGGCTGCAGAAATTCTAGCCATCATTATTTTACTCAGCAACATCCAAAGGCACAACAATTGGGAGAATCCTTTATCTATATCTTTTTAAAATGAAGAAAACTGTATGGGAAGTGCTTCAGCAAATATCTCCTTACTTTGTATTTGTCAAGTTTGCATCATATGCTCACAACTGAAGCAATCACTAGCAAAGAGAAAAGACTTTTGTGAATTGCTGATTCCTTGGTCAAATCAATGCCAATGAATGAATAAAATCTGGCTTTGGCTATCAAAAGATAGGGAAGATGGATGCAGAGATAACTTTGGTTAGGCAAACAAAAGTTACTGCCAGCCAGTCCTTTTGTGATGCTAAAATCTTTAAAGCACTTCTTCTTTTGTAATGTATATTATCAAAGAACAAACCTAAATTTATTGGTTCCACTAATTCCACAAAGACAATTAATTTGCCCCCTCTGGTTGTTATTCTGTAATCGTAATATCCTGATGAGTCTGAACCATGATCACACTACCATTTAGTTACTAGATACAAACGTATATTGAAAATAATTAGAAACATGACAATGAGGTAGGGAATGAACTGTTGAGTTGTGGGTTTTGTTTTTTAGATAAATAAAACACAAGAGGGAAAATAATATGGCAATGGCATTATTCTCACACAAAAAAAGAGATTAATAAGGGTTCAGGCTATGGTGGAAGGCTTTCTAGATCTAGACATTGTGCCCCATAATGAAGTATAGGTGGATTTTAAATAACGGAATTGCAGAAGTGAAGTTTTGATACTGATGAAAGTAGAATGATCAGATACATGGAAACAGGATGAGCTTAGTAGATGGAATCTAATTTGAAGTTAGTGGAGAGTTAGGAGCACATGAGTCTTGGGTGCAAAAGTCTGAATTTGAAATCAGATGTTCTCTGAATTTAAGATCAGAGTTCAAGATAACTTTCATATTGCCATTTCTTCAAATCAAACCACATGTTCCTATGGAAAGAACAAAAGCATGTTGAAGTGTCAGCTACTATTAGGTGATCCATACATACAAGTTCCTCTTTTCCTGTGAGATGCAAGTTATATATATGTTTATGCATACATATATACATATGCACACATATATGTATACTGTGTGTACATATATATGTAATATATACATACATGTAATATGTACTGCAGAGAATAAGTATATATACATATACATATATGTAATACACATACATATGTAACATATGTAAAAGATACATATGTAACATATGTAAAATATATAATATATCTAACATGATACCCATGTATACATAAATATATGTAACATGTAGGTAAATATACATACATGTAATATATATGTATGCATGCCGCAGAGAATAAATACACATATGTGTAATATACACACACATATGTTATATATATGTTATATATGTTATATATGTGTTATATATATTATATATATTATATATATATAATATAATATATATATATGTAATCTTATCCATAGCTCTAGATCAAAAACTTTGAGTATTTCTTGGCACACAAAATTCATAATAAACTTAAAAACTGAGACTCAAAAGAATTAACTATCTCAGAAATTCGTTGATTTAAAATCCGTGTGCAGAAATATTTCCAATAAGATATCTTTCTTTGTGTTAATGTGATTTGTAAGAGTGACTATCCGGGGATAACTTTAGAGTTTCCATCAAATATTAATGTATTTGTTTCTAAAACTGTGTGGATTAATACTATTTTTAAAATTTGAAGTATGAGTATACAAATACTATTTTCTAAAGTTAGAACTGTTTGAAAGTATTTGGAGCTAAGAAGCTATTGATTGTTGTAATGAACTGAATCCTGATGAGTTTTTGGACAGTATTTTCTGTTAAAACTTCATTAAAGAATTAATTTAAGAATAGTTGAAAATAAAGAGCAGATGATCCATTAGAAAAGAATCTACCAAGATATCAATGTCTTTTGAACTTAATAGCATTAAACAGGCAGCCTTAGAGTTGAGTCAAGAGCAAGTCTTCATATGGCTGCATGTTATTAACTCGTACCTGTTAATAAACAAGCATCTCCATCTGTCGTGTGTTGACTGTTCTCTGCAGACCTCACAGACTCGTGTTTTATTAGTACATGTCAATGTTCCATTGTAAATCCGAAAGGGCCACCCAAATACTCTGCAAACTGCAGAGTTGTTTAAACTAAATAAAAGTGCATCCATCATGACATTCTTATATGAATTACTTTTAAGTTTATTATATTATGTGGCATTATCTCACTAGATAAAACTTTCAATTGTCTTAATTTCAGGTCGCACATATAAATTCAGATTTGTTTCCCACACTTTATGTGTTTCAGTTTCATTTACACATGTGATAAGCAAGTTCAAAAATCACATTTTATGTAATTCTCACTATTTAAATTCCTCTTTTTTTTTTTTTTTTTTTTTTTGAGACAGAGTCTCGCTCTGTCGCCCAGGCTGGAGTGCAGTGGCGCGATCTCGGCTCACTGCAAGCTCCGCCTCCCGGGTTCACGCCATTCTCCTGCCTCAGCCTCTCCGAGTAGCTGGGACTACAGGCGCCCGCCACCACGCCCGGCTAATTTTTTGTATTTTTAGGAGAGACGGGGTTTCACCGTGGTCTCGATCTCCTGACCTCGTGATCCGCCCGCCTCGGCCTCCCAAAGTGCTGGGACTACAAGCGTGAGCCACCGCACCCGGCCTTAAATTCCTCTTTTTGCATAAATGCCAAATACATCTCAAATATATATGTAGTTTGACCAGAGAACAACTACAATAATGTTGTCTCTTTCAACTTTCTATTCACTCTTTTTACTATAACATCAATAAATCAAAATTATTTTCCAGGTGAAAATGGTATTTATTGTTTGTAATAAATGAAGTTAATCCTTATTCTTGTCTAAAAAAGAGAAGAAATGTAAAGTAAAAATCAAATTATCACATTGTTCATTTCCCTGAACAGATATCTGTAGTCTATAGAGTGTAGCTTATTATTTCTTAACTCAAGTACTTTTAAGTGTCTCCTTTGGCATGTATTAAATATGAACCAATTTTAAAACTTTTAATTTATTCATTTAGTACTTGTTGGGAATTTAAGTTTCAGGCACTGTGCTGAGCTCTAGACATACAGTAGAGTCCCAAATAACACATAGCTTTTCTACTCACAGAGGGAGTGCACTACTGAGTCTGGGAAACAAACAACATTAATTAATAATTAGTCAGCTATTAATTTGTTAAAATAGAAAAATACATTTGGAAAAAATGTATGCACATACAAAGTTTTTCTTTTTTCTTAGCTCAGTATATATCAATGTTTGTAAAATAGGAACTTCTGGGTAAAAGTTTTAGAGAAAGTGTTAATTTATGAAGGGCAAAAGGGGAAGGGTTGTAAGAAATAAAATTAATTAGAGGAGATAAAAACTCAGACTTCTTGGCGGGAAAAGACCGACATATTGGCCCTGAGTACAAAATGTCGTCTCTCCAAAATATCTGAGTTTTTTCCTCTCATTTTGAAAGTCATAAAGTGTCTACCAAATACAAGAATTTGGATGAACAAACATCCTGTTTTAAAATTAGAAATACTCCTGGGATGAGAAGGAGGAGGAGGAGGAGGATGAGGAGGAGGGGGGTGGGGGAGGAGGAGGAGGGGAAGGAGACGATGCTATATTGCTTTCTTATTATAACCTGAGATCAGCAATATTGAAAGATAGGCCATGATGATAATGGGAAAAGGGAGGCAGACAACTTTAAAATAGTGTGAATTTTGCCAAGGATGGGTTGGACCAGCATAGCTGTCCTTCAGGGTCTTTTAGGGCTTATGAAGTCTCATGAGGGTCACAGGAAAAGCAGTGCTGGACAGTGGGAAAGGCCACCATGAGTAAAATCAAAACAAACAACCTGGCCAGAAAAGGAAGGGGCCATTTTCTCTCCAAATTCTTTCTCCAGGAACTCAGGAATAATATATGGATAATGTCAGCCAAATAATGGGTTAAAAGCAGCTATTTGTGCCTTGCTTAGGAAACACTAAAATTTAAACTAGTTTGTATGTAAAAATATGCTCTTCATCCCAAACAACTAACTCACAAATACACTTTTGGAATACAATCCATTCATAAATTGTGGTCTCTTCATATAATTACATTCAGACAAAAATTCTCTGACTCATAAACAAATTAAACAAATAATTTCCTTCCGAAACATCTGTTAGTATGAATTGCAATCTTGTACACCAGCCACAAGAAGCCTTATAATAACACGTGTGGTCCGTGTGGTACAAGCTTAACATATGAACAACATGAAGTCATGAGCTCTGACGGACCTGTTTTGTCATGATTATTTATTTATACCCATTCCCCCAAATCTCAGTAGAACTTTCTAGAGCAGTAGATGGTGACTTCATTTCTTTCTTGGACAATCTGGAAGAAACATTATTTTTGAAGATGATAAACTCTGATCCTATTACTGATCACCTTGTCTTTCATTTCTTAATGTACTTCCCCAAATTCATTTACATTATAGTTTAAATTAATCAAATCCACTTCAGCGAAAGCAGCGACTTTACTGCAGAGAATAAATCCAATGGCTACTTATCATCACAGATTTTAGGAAGTAGTTGATGCCAGATAACGTAGGTGTAACGTAGACAAAGAGTGTCATTGGACAAATGTTTAAATTGGTTAATAAGAAGCCAGCTTGCCTCAAAAATAATTTGGCAAACCTAATATTTAAAAGTGATAATGAGAAAAGCTAGACAGTATAGCATATATATATATATATATATATATATAAAATAATATATATTGTCATATCATCATACTTGCTAATAGTTATTCGGTGCTTAAAATATCTGAGTCCTGTTCTAAGCCTATACAGAAATGTGATATCATTTAATCTTAGCAAATAAAACCCTGTGAAATAGGCAGCAGATTTATGAAAGTTTTAAAATGAAGAAAATTACATAGAAAAAGATTAAGCATCTTGTTCAAAGATATAAAGCTAGCAAGTGGCTCAAGTGGATATAGCTAAATGGTAGAATATATGTGTATCATTTTATGTGTGTAAAATAAATATTTTGCATAATTAATTGTTAAATGATGTAGATAATATATCAAAGCATATGTTAAACAACTTTCGGGCTTATTGAAGAATTTAAGATTTTACTTCATTACTTTATGTCTAGGAGTTCTTAACTCTAAAGACTATATTGTAGAGATTATTTCTCTGCATTTTTATATTTCAGAGCATCTTTGTTATTGCAAATCAAAAAATATTTTTGTCTCATCAATAACGTGTACTTTTGCAGATACTGTAGGAATTCTATTTAAATTCTAAGAGGAATGAAGGAATGAAAAATAAAAGGGAAGGAAGGATGGAGAAAGAAAAGCATAGGGAGGGAGGGATGGAGGAAGGAAAAAAGGAAGGAAGAAAGGAAGGAAAAAAGAAGGAAAGAAAGGAGGAAGTACGGAAAGGAGGAAGACATAGTGAAAGTAAACCGTTTAAGTTGTTCATGATAGGCATATCTCTTGCCATAGCCATTTAGAAAATCAAACCAATACATACATGTGTGTAATGAGGTGTAATAAGCACAAGAAAGATACGAATAAATTGAGCAGTAAGTACACCAAAAGGCAGAAAAAGTATGTAGAGATACCAGTCCAGGTAATATAGGTAGGCCTTAAAGGATAAATATGTGTAGCTAGTTAAGACTTGGACATGACAAAATGCAAACTGCAATTGCATAGAACGTTCCTTACTTTACCTAAAGTAAGTAAACATTATAACATATAGAAGAAAAGCAAAGGATAAGACTTTTTAAAAGGTGTTTTGGGACTCTATCAGTTATCTATCACTGTTAATAAATCACTCCTAAGGTTGATGAACATATAATCAAGCATTCACTATGTCTTATAAACTTGTGGTTTGACCATTTAGGTTTAGCCAGACAGTCTTCTTCTTCTCATGTCTGAGGCCACTCTGTAGGCAGCTGTTCATTTGACTAGGACTGGTTGTCCAAGGTAGCTTCACTCACATGTTCGCTGTTGTGTCAGCTATTGGCTGGGCAACCCTGGTTCTCCTCTGTATGTGTTTTCTTCTACCACAAGGATAAATTGGACTTTTAAAATGATGTAGAAGATATTCCTAGTTGGTGAAATCAGCAGCTGCAATGCCTCTTAAAGCTTATCCATAGAAGGCACACGATGTCACTTCTGTAGCATTATATTGGTCAAGATGAGCTACAATGCCAACTCAGATGTAAGAGTTGGGGAAAAATACACTTCCCCTCTTGATGGGAGCAAAGTTATATCACTAAGAGGCCTAGAAACAGAAAGGCATGATGCATGATGGGCCATTAATATAACAAACAGACCAATTAGTTGTTTGGCATCATGAGTGAATTATTCCAACAGCATACAAACATGATGCCAATTTTCCACTTTTTAAAGACCCTTTTCTTTACTTCCCATTCAGATAATGGTAGAGTCTGGCTCTGTGACCCTACCCAAATCTCACCTTGGATTGTAATCTGAATTGTAATCACCACGTGTTGTGGGTGGGACCTGGTGGGAGATGATTATATCATGGGGGTGGTTCTCCCATGCTCTCCTTGTGATAGTGAGTTCTCATGAGATCTGATGACTTTATAAATGGCAGTTTTCCCTGCACTCACACACTGTCTTCTGCTGCCATGTGAGAAGGTCCAAGCTTGCTTCCCCTTTGCCTTCTGCCATGATTGTGAGTTTCCTGGGGCCACCCCAGCCATGTGGAACTGTGAGTCAATTAAATCTCTTTTCTTTATAAATTATCCAGTCTCAGGGTGAAAATGGACTAATACAGATAACTCAGTTTTGTTTGTTTTGGTAAATCACCTTCAAACAGTAATCTCTTCTCACAGTCTATCTCTCTTCCTATTCGCTTTTAAACCCAATCCTATTAGGGTTTAGTCCTCACGAGTCCACCAAAACTTCTGGTCAAATACATCCATGACATCCACGTTGTTAAATCCAATTATCAGTTCTCATCCCTCCTCTTCTTTGACCTATCATCAGCATTTTACATAACATAATATTCCTCCTTTTTGTTCTTCACTTTCTTTCTAGGATACCACACTGATGTCCATTAAAATGTATACTGTTGAGATTTCCTTCTGTAGGGAGCATAATAGAAGGGCTGCATGCCCCAGCACTCCTGGATCCATTTCTGTGATTGTGTTGATTCCATGCTTCCAATGGGCTTCCCCCAGCCAATGGCCGAGCACAGTATCAGTAGATAATCTCAGTAGATTTTATCATATAACCCTGAGAGATAGAGTGCCTCAAATGGAGATGTTGTTTTAGCCTGGGGTGGGGGCGGGGTGTTGTTCATTTTTAAATTAGGTTGATTCCATTTCTGTTTTTTCTAGTTTTGTTGAGGTATAATTAACAAGCAACGTTGTATAGATTTAATACACTTAATGTGTACGATGTGATCATTTGACATATATATACACATTGTGAAATGATTAACACCATCAAGTTAATTAACACATCCATCACCTTAACAGTTACCTTGTTTTGTTTTCCATTAGATGAGACTGCTTAAGATCTAATCTTTTAGCAAATTTCAAGTACTGAACACAGTTTTATTAACCAGAGTCATCCGGCTGCACATTACAGCCTTAGACCATATTATTATATAACTGAAAGTTTGTATCCTTTGATCAACACCTCCCCATTTTCCTCACACCCCAGCCCCTGGGATCATCATTATACTCTGTTTCTATGAGTTTGACTTTTTAAAAGCTTTAGATTTCACATGTAAGTCATATCATACAGTATTTGTCTTTCTCTGTCTGGTTTATTTCACTTAGAATAATTACCTATAGGTTCACCCCTCTTGCTGCAAATGGCAGAATATCCTCCTTTTTATAGCCAAATAATATTTGTGTGTGTATGTGTGTGTATATACGTGACAAATTTTATTTATTTATTCATCTGTCAATAGACGCTTAGGTTTTTCTATATTGTGACTATTGCAAATAATGCTTCAATGAATAAGGTAGTAGAGATATCTCTTCAAGATAGTGATTTTATTTCTTTTGTTTATGTATTTGAAAATGAAATTGCTAGATCATATGGTAGTTTTACTTTAAATTTTTTGAAGAACCACCATACTGTTTTTTATAATGTCTGCATTAATTTAATTCCCACCAACGCTGTACAAGAGTTTTCTTTTCTCCACATCCTTTCCAATACCTGTTATCTTTTGTCTTTTTGATAGTATTTGTACTAACAGGTATGTGGGGATATCTCACTGTGGTTTTGATTTGCATTTCTCTGCTGATTAGTGAGGTTAATGTACCTGTTGGACACTTATATATCTTCTTTAGAAAAATGTTTACTCAGGTCCTATGCCCATTTTAAAAATCAGATTATTTGAGATTTTTTACTGTTGAGTTGTGTGAGTTCTTTATATTTTTTATATATTAACTCACTAGATACATGGTGTCCAAATGTTTTCCCCATTCTGTAGGTTGCCTTTCTTTTTCTTTCTTTCTTTTTTTTTTTTTTTTTTTTGGCCATGCAAAAACTTTTTCAGTTGATGTATATTTCCACTCATTTATTTTTACTTTCATTGCCTGTGCTAAGACAATATCAAGAATCTTTTTCCATAAGACTTTTTCTTGGAGTTTTACAGTTTCAGGTCTTACATTTGTCTTATGCCATTTTGAATTGACTTTTGTGTATAGTATAAGAAAAGTGTTTATTTTCTCCCCCCACCCCCCGACACCCCTGTGGCTATCCAGATTTCTGAACATCATTTATTGAAGAGACTATTCTTTACCCATTGTGTGATCTTAGTGCAGTTGCCAAAGATTAGTTGACCATATATGCATGGGTGATTTCTGAGCTCTCTATTCTGTTTCATAGGCCTATGTGTCTGTTTTTATGCCAGTACCAAACTCTTTTGATTACTGCAGCTTTGTAATACTATTTGAAATCAGGAAATGTCATGTCCCCAGCTTTGTTATTCTTTCTCAAGATTGCTTTTGTGGTTCCACATGAATTTTAGGATATTTTTTCCATTTCTGTGAAGAATGTCATAGGAATTTTGATAAGGATTGTGTTGAATCTGTAGATTGCATTGGGCAGTTTGGACATTTTAACAATTTTCATTCTTCTAGTTCAAGAACATATATCTTTCCTTTCATTTGTATCTTTTTACATTTCTTTCATCAATGCTTATAATTTTTGGTGTACTGATCTTTCACTTCCCTGGCTAAATTTATTCCTGGGTACTTTTTTCTTCCTGATGCTATTGCAAATGGGATTTCTTTTTAAACGGCTTTTTCAGATAGTTCATTGTTACTGTATAAAAACACAACTGATTTTTTGTGTGTTGATTTTATATCCTGCCACGTAACTGTGCTGCACCCATCAACTCGTCATTTATATTAGGTATTTCTCCAAATGCTGTCCATTCCCCAGCCCCCGACCTGTCAACAGGCCCTGGTATGTGATGTTCCCCTCCCCGTGTCCATGTGTTCTTATTGTTCAACTCCCACTTATGAATGAGAACATGCGGTGTTTGCTTTTCTCTTCTTATGTTACTTTGTTGAGAATAATGGTTTCCAGTTTCATCCATGTCCCTATAAAGGACATGAACTCATCCTTTTTATGGCTGCATAGTATTCCGTGGCATGAAATCATGTTCTCATCTGTATGACACAGATGCTAATATTGTCCTTATGAAATTATTATGAGAATAAATAATATAGTATATATGAAACACTTTAACATGTATGATTATAAAGTAGCTGCACATGCAATCATAAGCTAACTAGAAAAAAAATTATCAATTTTCTCTTATGTACTGCATTCTCTAAGAAAGCTTTAACTATTCAAATGTGTTATATATTTTTTTAATCTCAAAAATTTATTTTGCAAGCTCAGATGTTTCTGCATCTCATGTTCTTAAAGGGGCATATTCTAAATTTCTTTTCAGAATCCTAAATTAAGAATTTTCTAACCTCAAATTACATTAACAATATTGCATAATATACCAATAAACAGGCAGAAAGTGACTGTTTTCTCAAATCTCCTACTTACAAATAAAAATGATAGAATGTTTATTCATAACTAATGAAAACTAACCTAGTATAGGTATACAAAATTAAAAAGTAGATACTGGGTATATTTAAAACTTTCACATTGTATTTTTATTAAACTACTGCCCTAAAATTATTTCAAGATTTTGTTTCATTTGCATAAAGCCAACTGAAAATGCCTCAATAGTTATCTGATAACTATTTCAGTTTATGACAAAGAAGTATCAGAATTAGTCTGAATTTTTTAAAAAGTGAGTCAATAAATTCATATTTCCTAAGTTCCAACTATGATAAGCTGCAAATAGGATTTTAATAATATGTTAAATTAGAAATTTAGACTGAGACCCTAAATTTTGACATTCCAATTACTAACATATAAAATTACCAAAAATTAAATATCCAAAAACCACTTTGGTGACATTCAGTCCCCTCTCTCAGAGCTAGAGTATAAATGTCGGCGATTCAGAGACAGATTTACAAAGGTGCTCTTTGTATTCTGGGGAGTTTACCTTTTCTTCCAGGGGAGAAAAGTAAAGGGGTGCTTTCTCCTCCATCCAGCCTAATAAGATGGGTTTTAACAGCATCTCTCAGAGAGCTAGATGTGACTCCTCTGCAGGTGGGAGCAGGCCACACCGGTGAGCAGCTTCAGTTGGAAAAAATCTAAGGTGATTTCTGGCTCACATTTTATAATACAAATCGGGGAGAATGAATTCAAAGAGTGCCTATGTATATGCATTTTTTTAATATTATTTAGATGTGCCATTTTTAATGAACCTACTTTTAATTTCAGTGTGTTACTTGAAAAACGATACTTTATTTTACTTTGGAATAATTATATTATATAAAAGCAAAGAGAAAATGGAGCAAGGGAGAGAAGGGAGAAAATAGGAAAATGTAATCAGTGTTTAATATAAAGAAAAATAGTAAGTTAGAGGGCAAAGCAAATGAACTCTGCAATCCTTAGAGAGATAAGAAATCACACTGATGAACCACTATAGTCAAAGGAAATTATTTTTCCTCAGAATCCTTCGTTTGGAATTCTAATGCTGTAATTGAAATGGAAGGCAATGTGGTCTATATCGGCTAACAGAGGCACCGGAAATCAACCATGATGATCAACCGCACAGGAGACAGAGGAGCAGTGGCTTTTGAAACTTTAATTTTATTTAGTTATGTGCTTAGAAAAGAAAAAAAGGGAGGAAACTGTGAATGCTTAGTTTTGAATATTAACTAGAAAAAATATTCTAACACAACAGAAGGAGATTGTGACAAATGATGAGTACATTTCAAACATTTAGAGAGTTTTATTTTTTTCAAATAAGAATAGATTGATCTGAGTGCCTCTGTGGTAGAAATATCAAGTTAACAGCTTTTCTTTCTTCCCTTACAGATATAATTATGTATCTATACACAATTCTGTATCTGTATCTATATACAGTTCTGGCTGGTTGCAAGTAAAACTGAATACACTGCCTTTAAAAATGCACCTACCTACATACCTACTTACATGCATATCAATTATAAAAAGTGAACACAGATCAATTAAATACAATTTTTCAAAACTTAGGGGTTAAAAAGCAACAACAGCAGCAAAAATATTTAGGCTATTTCCCACACATATTTATTTTAAGAGGTTGTTTAATTTGCAAAACCTCCCAGTGCTGAGGGACTTAGAGCTGCAAAATGTTAGAGCAGAAGGAACATCAGAGATCATAAAATTCAACCTCCAATTATGTTGACATTACAATTGGAGGAAATGCAACTGATTGTGCTTGTTGTTTAATGTCACGGAGTTAGTGGTAAGCAGAACTGTTAAGTTGGCCCTAAGCTAATTCTGTCTACTTTACATGTTGGTAAGGATGTGGCAGAGTGAGGAGACAATGATGGTACCAACCTAGGAGAAAAATGAAGTTTCATTGGAGGAGCATGAAGAAAATATGCCTGCTCTAGGGCCTTTACCTATGCTAGGTGAGAAGGCTGGCTCGGGAGAGGCAATGTGCTCTGCGTTACAAAAAGATAATTTATTACAACAGTTCGCGAGAGAGGTGAAATGAGACCATGCAGGTAGGGTTACCTGGTAAAATATGAGACACACAGTTACTTTTTAATTTCAGGGAAAATTTCTTTCTTAGTATAAATATGCCCGGTGCAATATTTGAGACATACAGATATTAAAAATTTATCATTGTTTTTCTGAAATTAAACTCTAACTGGGTTTTCTTATTTTCATTTGGTAAAACTGGCATCCCTACATTTAGGGCATTTCCAGAAAAGCAGGAATGCTGCCAGGCCTAGACACAGCAAGAGAATACCCAGGTCTCCATGAACTCTCTGGGAAAGAATATAGTATCAATGATTTGTAGGGTGTGAAATGCTTTTTAAAGGCTAAAATGATTATCTATGTCTATTTTTAGAGACTTGTAATTTCTTAAAAAAATTTAATTTGGGGGTAAAAGTATCTTTCTGCCCTTTTGTAGCTATCAGGAATATATCAATATAGTATTATTTGATACAATAAATATTTGCAGAAAAACAATTATAAGACAATGATATGGGCATTACAAAATAATTATAGTTCTTCAGTTTAAAATTAAGTATTCTCTTCCCCATAATACATGGCTGGTTAAATTACTGAAATAGGTTTTAAATCAATAAACCATAGGGTAACCTTCAACTCTGTATTTTCTTGGTTATACTCAATAATTTATATATTTTGGGGGAAACATGAATTATTGAGTACCCCAAAGAGAATACTATAAACACCTTTATGCAAATAATCTAGAAAATTTAGACAAAATGGATAAATTCCTGGATACATACACCCTCCCAAGTCTGAACCAGGAAAAAGTGGAATCCCTGATTAGACCAATAACAAGTTCTGAAATTGAGGCAGTAATAAATAGCCTATCAACCAGAAAAAGCCTAGGGCCAGATGGATTTACAGCTGAATTCTACCAGAGGTACAAAGAGGAGCTGGTACCATTTCTTCTGAAACTATTCCAAGCAATCGCAAAGGAGGGACTCCTCCATGACAAAAAACAGCTGATATCATACTGAATAGGCAAAAGTTGGAAACATTTCCCTTGAAAACCTGCACAAGACAAGGATGCCCTCTCTCACCACTCCTATTCAACATAATATTGGAAGTTCTGGCCAGGGCAATCAGGCAAGAGAAAGAAATAAGGGGTATTCAAATAGGACAAGAGGAAGTCAAATTGTCTCTGTTTGCAGATGACATGATACTATATCTAGAAAACCCCAATGTCTCAGCCCCAAAGCTTCTTAAGCTGATAAGCAACTTCAGCAAGTCTCAAGACACAAAATCAATGTGTAAAAATCACAAGCATTCCTACACACCAATGACAGAGGAGCAGAGGGCCAAATCATGAATGAATTCCCATTCACATTTGCTACAAAGGAAGAAAATACCTAGGAATACAGCTAACAAGTGAAAGACCTCCTCAAGGAGAGCTACAAACCACTGCTCAAGGAAGTCAGAGGGAACACAAACGAATGGAAAGACATCCCATGCTCGTGGATAAAAAGAATCAATATTGTAAAAATGGCCATGCTGCCCAAAGTAATTTATAGATTCAATACTATTCCCATTAAACTACTATTGACATTCTTCCCAGAATTAAAAAAAAATATTTAAAAATTAATATGGAAACAAAAAAGCACCTGTATAGCAAGATAATCCTAAGCAAAATGAACAAAGCTGGAGGGATCACGCTACCCAACTTCCAACTATACTACAAGACTACAGTAACCAAAACTGTAGCCTCTGTTCCACTGGTCTATGTGTCTGTTTTGGTACTGGAGTGGTACATCAGCATTGGTGTGTAGAAATGCTACTGAGTTTTGTACACTGATTTTATGCCCTAAAACTTTAGTGAAGTCATTTATCAGTTCCAGGAGGATTTTTGGTAGGGTCTTTAAGGTTTTCTAGATCTAGAATTGTATAATCAGAGAAGAATGTTAGTTTGACTTTCTCTTTTCCTTTTTGTTTGTTTGTTTGTCTGAAAGAGAGTCTTGCTCTGTTGACCAGCCTGGTGCAGTGGCACAATCTCTGTTCACTGCAACTTCCGCCTCACAGGTTCCAGCGATTCTCCTGCCTCAGCCTCCCGAGTTGCTGGGATTACAGGTGCCCGCTACCATGCCTGGCTAATTTTTGTATTTTTAGTAGAGATGGGGTTTTGCCATGTCGGTTAGGCTGGTCTTGAACTCCTGACCTCAGGTGATCTGCCCGCCCTCGCCTCCCAAAGTGCTGAGATTAAAGGCATGAGCCACGGCGCCTGGCCTGGTTGTGTTTTCTTTCTTTCTCTTAGCTGATGGCTCTGGCTAGGACATCCAGTACTGTGTTGAATAGGAGTAGTGAGACTGAGCATCTTTGTCTTGCTCCAGTTCTCGAGGAGAATGTTTCCAGCCTTAGTCTATTCAATATGATGTTGGCTATGGATTTGACATAGATGACATTTATTATTTTGAGATATGTTTATTTGATGCCTAGTTTTGTGAGCGTTTTTATTATGAAAGAAATTTGAAATTTATCAAAGGCTTTTTTGTGTTATCTATTGAGACAATCATGTAGTTTTTATTTTTAATTCTCATTATGCCTTGAATCACATTTATGGATTTGAATATGTACAACCAACCTGCATCCCAGAAATGAAGTCTACTTGGTCGTGGTGAATTATCTTTTAGATGTGCTGCTGGATTTGGTTTGCTAGTATTTTGCTGAGGATTTTGGCTTCTATGTTCATCAGGGAAATTGGCCTGCTGTTTTCTTTTAACACCACGTCTTTGCCAGGTTTTGCCAACCTGTTACTGACTTCATAGAATGAGTTAGAGATGAGTTTCTCCTCCTCAATCTTTAGAATAGTTTCAATACAATTGGTAACAGCTATTCTTTATACATTTGATAGAATTCAGCTTTGAATCCATCTGATGCAGAGGTTTTTTTGGTTGGTAGATTTTTTTTTTATTACTGATTCAATTTTGGAACTCAATATTGGTCTGTTCAGGGTTTCAATTTCTTCCTGATTCAATCTTGGGAAGTTGTGTGTTTCTAGGAATTGATCCATTCCCTCTAGATTTTTCCTGTTTTTGTGTATAGAGGTGTTCATAATAGTCTCTGGGACTCTTTTGTATTTCTGTGAGATCTGTTGTAATGTCATCTTTATTGTTTCTGATTGTGCTTATTTGGGTCTTTTTTTTCTTTGTTAACCTAGCTAGTGGTCTATTGATCTTGTTTATCCTTTCAAAAAAAAAAACAACTTTTGGTTTTACTGATTCTTTGCTTGAATTTTTTGGTCTAAATTTTGTTCAGTTCTGCTCTGACTTTGGCTATTTCTTTTCTTCGACTAGCTTTAAGGTTGGTTTGTTCTTGTTTTTCTAGCTCCTTTACGTGTTACATGAGATCATTATTTGAGATTTCCCTAACTTTTTGAGGTGAGAGTATGGTACTATAAGCTCTCCTGTTTACACTGCATTTGCTGCACCCGAGATTTTGGTATGTTGTATCTCTGTTTTCATTATTTCAATTTTTTTATTTCTGCCTTAATTTCATTGTTCACCTAAAAGTCATTCAGGAACAAGTTGTTTAATTTCAATGTAATTGTGTGGTTTGGGGAGAACTTCTGGGTATTGAGTTCTATTTTTATTCCACTATAGTCCAAGAGTGTGGTTGATATGTTTTGATTTTATTGAATTTATTGAGATTTGCTTTATCACTGAGCATGTGGTTGATCCTGGAGCATGTGCCATGTACAGAAGAGAAGAATATGTATTTTATGTTTGATGGGTGGAGTATTCTGTAGCTGTCTATCAGGTCCAATTGCTCAAGTGTCAAATTTAAATCCAGAATTTCTTTGTTAGTTTTTTTCCTTAATGATGTCTTTAACGCTATAAGTAGATTGCTGAAGTCCTCCGTTTTTATTCTGTGGCTTTCTAAGTCTTTTTTGTCTAGAAGTGTTGTTTTATGAACCTAGGTGCTCCAATGTTGGGTGCATATATATTTAGGTTAATTACCTTGTTGAATTGAACCCCTTATTAGTATGTAACGCCCTTCTTTGTCACTTTTTACTGTTGTTGGTTCAATGTCTGTTTTATATGATAGAAGAATTGTGACATCTGTTCTTTTTTGTTTTCTATTTATATGATAAATCTTTCTTCAATCTTTTAATTTGATTTACAGGTGTCATTATGTGTGAAATGGGTCTCCTGAAGACAGCAGATGCATAAATAGATAAGTCTAATTTTTTTAACACAACTTGCTACTCTGTGCCTTTTAAGTGGGGTTTTTCGACTGTTTATATTCAATATTAATATTGATATATTTGGTTTTGACCCTATCATAAAGTTGTGAGGTGGCCGCTTTGTAGTTTCTATTGTGTGTGCTTACTTTATAGGGTCTGTGAACTATGTACTTCAGTGTATTTTTGTGGTAGCACGTATTATTCTCTTATTTCCATGTTAGAACTCCCTTAAGGCTCTCTCGTAAGGCTGATCTAGTGATCTAGTGGTAATGAATTCCCATTCCCTTAGTACTTGTCTGTTTGTAAAAGATTGTATATCTGTTTCATTTATGAAGCCTAGTTTGGCAGAATATGAAATTCTTGGTTAGATTTTCTTGTCTTTATGGATACTGAACCTCCATTCTCCCCAGGCTTGTAAACTTTCTGCTGAGAAGTCTGCTGTTAGTCTGAAAGTATTCCCTTTGTATGTCATCTGACATTTTACTTTAGCTGCCTTTAAGATTTTTTTCAGGCCAGGCAGTGACTCACACCTGTAATCCCAGCACTTTGGGAGACCAAGGCAAGTGGATCACTTGAGGCCAGGAGTTTAAGGCCAGCCTGGCTAACACAGCAAATACTGTCTCTATTAAAAATATAAAAATTAGTTTGGTGTGGTGGTACACTCCTGTAGTCCCAGCTACTCGGGAGGGTGAAGCATGAGAATTGCTTGAACCCAGAAAGTGGAGGTTACAGTGAGCCAAGATTGTGCCACTGCACTCCAACCTGGGCAACAAGAAAAAAAAAAAAAAAAAAAAAAAGAAAGAAAGAAAAAGAAAATAAAAATAAATTGTTTTCTTTAGCATTGACCTTGGATATTCTGGTGACTATATGCCTGATGGCATTCATTTTGTATAGTATTTTGCAGGTGTTCTCAGGTTTTCTTCTAACTTTCTAGCAAGATTAGGGACATTTTCTTGAATTATTTTCTGAAATGTGTTTTTCAGGGCTTTTCTTTTCTCCTAATCTATCAGGAATGTCAATGATACATAGGTTTGATCACTTTACATAATCAAAGACTGTCCATTTAAAAAATTTATTTTTCTTTTACATTTTTTCTGACTGAGTTAGTTTGAAAGAATGGGCTTCAAGCACTGAACTTCTTCTTCCTCGTCTACTAATAAAGATTTCAGTTGTATTTTAAAAATTATTAAATAAGTTTTTCAATTTCAGCAGCTCTAATTCATTTTGTTTTAAGATATTTGTCTCCTCCTTCATTTCTTGGATTGATTTAAAAGTTTCTTTGTATTGATTTTTAACCTTGTCTTGGATCTTGTTGAGCTTCCTTGCAATCCACACTCTCAATTCTTTATCTATCATTTCTATCTTCATTTTGATTAGGAACCATTGCTGGAGAGCTAATGTGATCCTTTGGTAGATCACAAAATTCAGATTTTTCATTCTGCCAGTTTTTCTGCACTGATTCCTTCTCATCTGGAGACTCTGGTACTTCTAACTTTTTAATTATTTTGTGGGACAGGATTTTCTTTATTCTTTCCCTATACTAGTATTATTATTATTTATTTCCCTTTCCTCCTGCCAAAGGGTGTGACCGTAGCAAATCCTGGGTAGGGGCTTTGGCTTTGCTTCTGCGCATTTCCGACAGTTTTTACATTGGGCTGGGCTGTTCAACCCATGAGCCAGTAGATGGCAATGATGGGTAAGAGGTGCTGATGGGTAAGAGCCAGCTAAGATGTCTGTGTTGTTTACTGTGTTGTTTACCTGATCCTTGTTTACTAGGAGAAACTCTCTGTTGCCTCAGCCAATGGGCTGATCTGTGGAGTGCACAGTGGTCTCCCTGCTCAACCCGAGGGGTGTGGGGTAAAAATGGGTGGGCCCAGACCAGAGAGGCCCACCTAAGGGTCTCTTGATGGCAGACACAAGCACCACTGCTGAGGGCAAGTTCTGTAGATGATCATAAAGCCCCCAGAGGTGTGCCTAGGCATGGAGCTCTGAAATCTCCTTGGCCCCAAATTCTCTGCACAGGGATTGGGGGTGGCCTAAAGTCCTAATCCAAGACAGTGGGTGCTCCAGATGCCTGAAGGTCTGCCTGAGTATAAACCACAGAGGGCCCCACTTCAGCACAATATGCACAGAAAAGGTGGGGCAGCTGAGGCTGCTCATCTGGGCAAGTGGGTGCTCTAACTGCCTGGAGATCTGCCTGGATATGAAGCAGACAGGGCCCCATTGGACCTGGATCTCTGCACAGGAAGGGTGAGGTGGCTCAGGCTGATGATCTCAGCAAGTGGGTACTCCAAATACCTGGAGATCAGCCTGTGTGTAAAGTGTAGAGGGTCCCACTGCGCCAGGATCTCTGTACAGGATGAATGAGGTCATTTAAGCTGCTAAATGAAGCAAGCAAGTGCTCTGAATGCCTGGAGATCTATTTGGATGTGAAGTGGAGAGGATCTCCTTGCACCAGGATTTTTATACAGGAAGGTTAGGATGGCCCAGGCTGCCAATCTGGGCAAGCAGTTGCTTTGAATACCTCAAGATCTGCTTGAGTATGGAGCAGAGACGGCCCTATTGCACCATAATATATGTCCAGTAAGGGTGGTGTAGCCTAGATTGCTAATCCAAGAGAGCAGGTGCTCCAAAAGCTTGGAGATCTGCCTAGGTATGAAGTGAGTGGGCTCCACTGCACCATGATCTATGCCCTAAATCGTTGGGCTGCTCAGGCTGCTGGTCTAGGCAAGCATGTGCCCTGAATGCCTGCAATTCTGTCTGGGGGTGAAGCCCAGAGGGCCCCACTGCACACTGCACCAGGATCTCAGGGGAGCAGGCTGGAGCACTCAGCAATGACACAGGCAGACCAGTTCTAGGTCATCAAACTGGACCAGGTTGCAAGCCTCAGCACCCAGAAGTAACCACTGCTGCAGCAGCTCTCCTCTCACCCCAGGCTGTAATGGGGGAGGACACAACTACAGTGCCTACTGCTGAAGACTTTCCACAATTCTGGCTGTGGAGGCCCTACCCCACTCCAGAGCAAGTAGGCCAATCTTTGTTCTCAGACTAAAATGTCTGCACAGCCACACTGCAGGGTCACCAAAGAATGGCTGACTTTGTATGTACCTGAATTGAAAATGGCATCCTGCTCTGGGTCCTGGTGTGGGAAAATGCCTGCAGCATTTCCCAGTATCTTTTCCTCTCAGTATCTCCAGGCTTTCCCCAAGTTAGCTCCAGCGACTGGGAGGAACAAAGTATTCTCAGCCTGGGTTGCTCAGATCCTAAGTGGAAAAGTGAGTCACAGAGGGAGGCTCTCTGCCTCTCCCACATACTGGGGCTTCACTCACTTTTATTAGCCCGATGTCAATTAGCATGTCAATGCTGTTTGCCAGAGTTCTCCTCCCCAGATCTGAAGTGTCCTTCATGATTACAGTGGATTCCTGTTTTCCTTCTTGAATTAAAGCTCACAGAGTTTATCTTTATGCACTATCTTGCTATTTCCAATTAGCTGAAGCATCCTAAAGCCTCTAATCTGCCATCTTGGAAAAAAATACTAGAAATTTAATTTTATATATGTTGTTTCCATAACTGCTATGATGTGAATGTTTGTGTCTCTCCCAAACTCATGTGTTGAAACCTAAACAGCCAGGCAATAGTATTAGGAGGTAGGGCCTTTGGGAGGTGATTAAGTCGTCAGGGCAGAGCCCTCATGAATGGGGCTAGTACCTTTATAGAAGAGGCCCCAGAGAGCTCCCTGGCCCTGCCACCATACGAAGGAAGACAAAGCTAGAATGTCTCATCTATGAACCAGAAAACAGGCCCTTGTCAGACATCAAATCTGCCGGTGCCTTGGTCTTAGACTTCTCAGTCTCCAGAAATGTGAGAAATAAATTTTGTTGTTTATAAGCCACCCAGTTTTTGATATTTTAAGTTCCAACAGACTAAGACAATAACTCATTGCATACACCAATGGAGATGTTGAAAAATAAGTTTGATACATGCACCCAGAGTTCAGGGGAGAGCTCTGAGTCAAGAGAAGTAAATTTGGGAGACATCATCATATAAATTGTATTTAAATCCATGAGAATGGATAAATCATCTGTAGAGTGAGTAGAAGAACACTTATAAGAATAAGTTTCATAAGTAAACCCTCAGGCAAAGGAGCTATATACTCTGTGAGGAAATAGTGGCCTTCAAACTAAGAATAGAATCAAGAAGTTATGGGAAGGAGGCACTTCAAGTATGAGTAACCAAATATATTAAATGTTGGGGATGATTCAACATATTCGACTGAAAATTAGCCATTGCTTTTAGTAAAGTGGAACTTATTGTTGACCTTGGCAAAAGCTTATTTTAGTTTAAATTGGAAAATTAAGATTTTTGTATTGAAGGAACAAACTACTTTTGTTTATGTTTACCTGAAGGCATATATCTTAAGAAATTATCTTAGGCCTATGTTGGTGGTAGAAATAAAACAACAAATAAAATCTTTACGTAGAAAAATAACAGCACAGCTGTTGTTCCACTAATCAAAGACATAACTGCTGAAGCAGTGAACATTCAGAGAAAGTCAGCTAAATGATCAAAACAGTTCATGGTAAATTGAGCTAAGAATATGTTTGTCTAAAAAGTTGAAGACAAAAAAATGTCTAACATATTTGAATATATGCAATAGAAAAGAAAATGAAAATGATGGTATTTTCCTAAATTCCTGATTATGTCACTTAGCAGATACCCTCTGATACTTAAAAAATGCTGTGTTTATGTATAATACATACACACACTCACACACTCAATCACTTAAAAGACTTTCAAACGTGTAACCATACATTGATCCAACCATCATCTCACTCTCCCTCCCTCACACGATATCCTCACTGCTCTTTTACCCAGTTTAGGTCAATGATGACTCGTCACAATCAGTCTTTAGCCTTGGTTTTCAAACTATCTGGCCTCTTTGCTCTTTAGCATGTCCACCGAAAAAAAAAATCAATTCTAGTTATGTAAAATTCTGCGTATTTTGCACCAGCATCTGCCCAGCTGAATGAACACTGTTAGAAGAACACACAACTATACTGATTTGTTTCCTTTTAGTTCATGACCACTTGCACCAAAGGAGTCATTAGTGTAACCTAAATAATCCTGTTAAGTTTTCCTGTTATATATACTTCCCTATACAAAAAGAGTAACTCATCTAATTTGTTCTCATTTTCTTTTCCATCCTCATTTTCAGACAATGGCAAGGCTTCTGATTTCACCAAGTCATCATTATGAAACAGGAAAAAAAAAAGAAACAAATACAATGACACTTTTTCTCTGATAGATGATCCATTTTAAATTCATACGTACTCATATACTCTGTTTTACATCTTGCCACAATTAAACTAATGTGTGTTCTGTTACCTAAGCTAGTCTATCCTTCTAGGTACTAAATTCTGTGCCTTTAGCTTTCTCTAACACAGTAGTTTTTCCATTATCCCCACTGTATCCTACATCAACATTTCTTTTTAGTGATAATTTTCAGGTATATACCTAGCTATTTTGCTCATCTTACAATGAATTCTCTTTAATATTCAATTTAATATGCATTGAATAAAGTAGTTGTATAAACTTGCTCTCCCAAAACATATTTCTTGCATGCTCTCCTGAAGTCATTTCAATCAAACTTTGGAAAAGGAATGTTTACTGGAAAGTAATATAAAGGAAATTTCTGGAGGGACGTAAATGATCTATATCTTATTTTGTGTTACTCATATGTCTACAATTGTCAAAACTAATTGAACTGAACACTTAAATCCTGTGTTTTATATAAAACCTGTTTTATATAATATATAAATTATACCTCAAAAAAAAAGGAAAAATCTGTAAGTAGCCATAGAAGAAAGCACTGCTGTCAGCTCCCTATCTCCTACCAGAAAAAGGGCACCTATGGAGAGATTCATTTCACAAAGGAGAACCCCTAAAAGGAAGCATGAGAGAGGACAAACCCAAAATAAAAAGAATTGACAGAGTGGTGGAAATACAATCAAGAATATAAATCTATTGTTTTTAGGGATTCCAGTTTCCAAGTTGTATAATTTTGTCCTTCAGAGATGAATGTTAACAGTTTACCCAGGCTAAGGAATTTATGGGCAGTTAAGTTAGGCAGGGGATTTGGCAAGTGGAATAGCTGAAACAGTGGGACAACGATCAAACAAAGGATGTTGTCTACATGTCCCTGGAAAGCAAGTGTAATTGGAGAAAGGGAGTGAGAACGTTAGAAAGAGAGGATATTTGGGCCAGAAAGTATTAATAACATTTTAGAGTGTAAGTTTGTCATGTACTGACAATCATCTATACAGAATTTTAAAAGAACATTAACAATGGAGTGCAATTTATCTGTCATTCACTAGTTAAGTTACCCCCAATAAGTCATATTGCTCGTCTACTACAATTTCATTTGCCATGGAAAAGATTATCTGTGGATTCACATATTAGTGACAATGATTGAGACAATTTACACAAAAGCATTTGATAGTCTATTAAACATTATTCAAATATAAGGGGTTATCAGGAGATATTTTTCACCACCAAATGCCTAGCATTGTCATTAATTATTCTTTAAAAATGAACCAAATAATGTATTGTAGCTATTTTTTATAAGCTGGTTTTCATTGACCTTTAAACATATCTATCAAAATATGTTATGACACAAAGCTTTGTCAGGAGGCCATTCATTCATTTCTTTGAGCTAATCAAAGAAAGAATTTAGATTTTACTTAGAATACCTTTTCCTTTAAGAGATTTGCATGAAACTAGCAAACCCAGTAGCTTTAATCAGCAGTTCTTTGAAAAAGTTCTTTAACAAAAGCCTCACAGCAGATGATCACATAATAAAAAATGTGTCCATTAGCTAAACACACACAACACATTAACTGTATGTTTTCTTTGATTAACACATACATTCTCATAATATAATAAATTATTGTGATTTTATTGTTATAGATGCATATAATTCTCTTGGTATATGTGTGTATGGAGAGCAAATATTCGATTAGAGCTCCTGACTGAAAAACTATCATCTCATAAACTAAATGAATTATTTCAGGCTACAAAATTATTTTATGATACGCATTATATTAGTCAAAATGTCAACCCAGTTATAAAAAATTATCAGTTTAATTATGAAAGACATAGGTTCCCCTTTGATTTTTTTTTACATGAAAAAGGCACATGTTACTTACACTTAAGATTCTTTCTACAAGTATATTTCAAAGAATTTGCTTTACTGAAGGTCTTAAGTTCTACTAATTTATTCCTTTTCTATTTTTATTTTTGATACTCTTTCTGTACACAATAATATGGTATTTTTGGAAAAGGTTATGGATCTCTTGGCATATTAGTTTCCTAGGGTTGCCATAAGAAACAGCCACAAAGTGGGTGGTTTAAACCGCAGAAATTTGACTCAGTTCTGGAGACTGGAAGTTCAAAGTCAAGGCATAGGGAGAGCCACGCTTCTCTGATGGCTCCAGGGAATGATCCTTCCTCACCTCTTCCTAGCCTCAGGTGGTAGCTTTCCATCCCTAGTGTTACTTAGCTTTCAGCCACATCACCCCAATGTCTGTTTCTGTGATCACATGGCATTCTCCCTCTGTGTTCTTGGTGTCTCTTCTCTTCTTCTAACAAGGACACCAATGATATTAAATTAGAGCTCACTTTAATTGAATATGATCTCATCTTAATTTGACTTCATCTACAAAGACCCTATTTGCTAATAAGGTCACACTCAGAAGTACTGCAGTTAGGACATA
This sequence comes from Hylobates moloch, assembly GCF_009828535.3. Classification (NCBI taxonomy): domain Eukaryota; kingdom Metazoa; phylum Chordata; class Mammalia; order Primates; family Hylobatidae; genus Hylobates; species Hylobates moloch. Next base: position 67,893,711 of record NW_026652279.1, on the reverse strand, counting down.
TCTACTTGGGGGAAACAATTGAGCCCATAACAGTGTGGATCTTGTTGAATACATGGAGAGCCAGTTGTAGGACTAATATTCTCTTAGCAGTTAAAATCAGAATGCATGAAGCTTCCAGATTGATCCACATCCTAGGTAGACATTAAAAGTCCCCTGGGAATGTCTGCAAGGTAAAAGTCAGAATGAGTTGTGTCTGGCATGAGACTTGAAAGTTAACTGTGACCTCAATTGCAGGGACTCTAAGATGAAGAGGATGATTTTTCTTAAAAGCCTTTTGTTTGGAAACAATAATAGATTCATAGGAAGTTTCAAAAATGGTATAGCGAAGTCTAGTGTATCTTTCACTCAATTTCCCCCAGTGGTTTTATCACATCTAATTATAGCCTAATAAAAATTAGGATATTGACATTATTAAAAAATGTGTTAAATTCTGTCATTTCATTTCATGTGTAGAATCCTATAATTACCAATGCAATCAAGTTACAGAACGATGCCATCACCATGAAGATCTCTCTCATACTATCTCTTTGTGGTCACACCAATCACTTAGCTCACCTAGTTATAGGATTTGAAGTCCTATAGCATTTAAAACAAATCAGATTTTTCTAAAGTGCACAAATTTAAAAAATGCAACAGAATGGTCTGAGAGTATTGTGTGGTTAAAGAGCTTAGCATCAGGTACTGGAATCAGGTCTCAGAGGGCCAATTCCTGGCTCTGTAAGCAAGAAAAGTTTTTCAAATAATTTGAGTATTTGAGTAAAAATGCAATTTTTTTTTTTTTTTTTTTTTTTTTTTTTTTTTTT
>NW_026652279.1:67864432-67887908 GCF_009828535.3 Hylobates moloch | reverse complement strand
TTGGCCAGGCTGGTCTCGAACTCCTTACCTCATGATCCACCCACCTCGGCCTCTCAAAGTGCTAGGATTACAGGCATGAGCCACCATGCCTGGTCCATTTTTTTTTTAATTTTATGTTCTGGGATACATGTACAGAATGTGCACATTTGTTACATAGGTAAACATGTGCCACGGTGATTTGCTGCACCTAACAACCCATCACTAAGGTATTAAGCCCAGCATTCATTAGCTATTTTTCCTGATGCCCTCTGTCCACCACAGGCCTCAGTGTGTGTTGTTCCCATCCCTGTGTTTATGTGTTCACATTGTTCAGCTCCCAATAAGGGAGAACATGAAGTATTTGGTTTTCTGTTCCTGCATTAGTTTGCTGAGAACAATGGCTTCCAACTCCATCCATGTCCCTGCAAAGGACATGATCTTGGTCCCATTGATGGTTTCATAGTGTTCCATAGTGTATATGTACCACATTTTCTTTATCTAGTCTATCGTTGATGGGCATTTGGGTTGATTCTATGTCTTTGCTATTGTGAATAGTGCTGCAATGAACATACACATGCAGGTATCTTTATATAAGAATAATTTATATTCCTTTGGGTATATACCCACTAATGGGATTGCTGGGCCAAATGGTATTTCTGGTTCTAGGTCTTTGAGGAATCACCACACTGTCTTCCACAATAGTTGAACTAATTTACACTCCCACCACCAGTGCAAAAGTGTTCCTATTTCTCCACATCCTTGCCAGCATCTGTTGTTTCCTGACTTTTTAATAATCACCATTCTGACTGGCATGAGATGGTATCTCATTGTGGTTTTAATATACATTTCTGTAATGATCAGTGATGTTGAGCTTTTTTCTTATGTTTGTTGGCCACATAAATGTTTTCTTTTGAGAAGTGTCTGTTCATGTCCTTTGACCACTTTTTAATGAGGTTATTTGCTTCTTTCTTGTAAATTTATTGAAGTTCCTTGTAGATCCTGGAAATTAGACTTTGTCAGGTGGATAGATTGCAAAATTTTTTTCCCCTTCTGTACATTGCATGATCACTCCAGTGATCGTTTCCTTTGCTGTGCAGAAGCTCTTTAGTTTAATCAGATTGCATTTGTCACTTTTTGCTTTTGTTGCAATTGCTTTTTACATTTTCATCATGAAATCTTTACTTGTGCCTATGTACTGAATTTTATTGCCTAGATTTTCTTCTAGGGTTTTTATAGCTTTGGGTTTTATGTTTAAGTCGTTAATCCATCCTGAGTTAATCTTTATATAAGGTGTAAGGAAGGGATCCAGTTTCAGTTTTCTGCAAATGGCTTGCCAGTTTTCCCAGCACTATTTATTAAATAGGGAATCCTTTCCCCATTGCTTGTTTTTGTAAGGTTTGTAGAAGATCAGATGGTTGTAGATTGCGGTCTCTATTCTGCTCTATTGTCAGACAAGCTGACTGCCAAATCAAGAATGCAAACTCATTTACAGTAGCTGCAAAAAGAAAAAAAAATACCAGAGAATATGTTTAACCAAGGAGGTGAAAGATCTCTAAAAGGAAAACTACAAAAGACTGTTAAAGGAAACCACAGGATACAAACAAACAGAAAAACATTCTATGCTTATGGATTGGAGGAATCAATATTGTTAAAATGGCCACACTGCCTGAAGCAATCTATAGATTTAGTGCTATTCCTATCAAACTACCAACCTCATTTTTCACAAAATTAGAAAGAAACCATTCTAAAATTCATATGGAATATAAAAAGAGCCCAACTGGCCAAAACAATCCTAAATAAAAAGCACAGTGATGGAAGTATCACATTACACAACTTCAAACCATACAATAAAGCTAGAGTAACACAAGCAACATGGTACCAGTAAAAACAGACACACAGACCAATGGAACATAATCAAGAACACAGAGGTAAAGCTGCACACCTACAGCCATCTGATTTAAGACAAAGTTGACAAAAATAAGCAACAGGGAAAGAACTCCCTTTTCAATAAAAGTTGTAGTGATAGCTGACTATTCATATGCAGAAGTATGAAGCTGGAGCTTTTCTAACACCATATTCAAAAACTAATTAAAAACGGATTAAATATTTAAATGGGGCACCTCAGTCTATGAGAATCCTAGAAGAAAACGTAAAAAATATCATTCTGAACATCAGCATTGGCAAAGATTTTATGACTAACTCCTCAAAAGCAACTGCAAAAAAAACCAAAAGTCTGCAAGTGTGACCTAACTAAACTAAAGAGCCTATTCACAACAAAATAAACTATCAACAGAGTAAACAGACAACCTACAGAATGGGAGAAAATATTTGCAACTACATATATTAGTTCATTTTCATGCTGCTGATAAAGACATGCCCAAGCCTGGGAAGGAAAATAAGTTTAATAGACTTACAGTTCCACATGGCTGGGGAGGCCTCACAATCATGGCAGATGGTAAGGAGGAGCAAGTCAAATCTTACATGAATGGCAGCAGGCAAAGAGAGAGTTTGTGCAAGAGAACTCCTCTTTTTAAAACCATCAGATCTTGTGAGACTTATTCACTACTGTGAGAGCAGCACAAGAAAGACATGACCCATGATTCCATTACCTCCCACTGAGTCCCTCCCATGACATGGGAGAATTGTGGGAGTTACAATTCAAGATAAAATTTCGGTATGGACACACCAAAACCATATCATTCTACCCCTGGCCCCTACCAAATGTCATGTCCTCACATTTCAAAACCAATCACGCCTTCCCAACAGTCCCCAAAAGTCTTAACTAATTTCAGCATTAATTCAAAAGTCCAAAGACCAAAATGTTATCTGAGAGAAGTCCCTTCTGCCTATGAGCCTGTAAAACCAAAAACAAGCTAGTTACTTCCTAGATACAATGAGGGTACAGGTATTGGGTAAATACAACCATTCCAAATGGGAGAAATTGGCCAAAACCAAGGGGTACGGGGCCCATACAAGTCCAAAATCAGGTGGGGCAGTCAAACCTTGAAGCTCCAAAATGATCTCCTTTTACTTCATGTCTCACATGCAGTTCACACTGATGCAAGAGGTGGGTTCCCACGGTTTTGGGCTGCTCTGTCCCTGTGGCTTTGCAGGGAGGGAGAATACAGCCTCCCTCCTGGCTGCTTTCATTGGCTGGTGTTGAGTGTCTACAGCTTTTCTGGGTACACGGTGCAAGCTGTCAGTGGATCCACCATTTTGGGGTCTGGAGGACAGTGGCTCTTCTCTCACAGCTACACTAGGCAGTTCCCCAGTGTGGCCTCTGCTGTGGGAGTTCTCACTCCACATATCTCCTTTGCACTGCCCTAGCAGAGGTTGTCCATGAGGGCCCTGCCCCAGGAGCAAACTTCTTCCTGGACATCCAGGCATTTCCATACATCTTCTGAAATCCAGACAGAGGTTCCCAAACCTCAATCCTTGACTTCTGTGCACTCACAGGCTCAACACAAAGTGGAAGCTGCCAAGAATTGGGGCTTGCATCTTCCAAAGCCATGGCCTGAGCTGTACCTTGGCCCCTTCTAGTCATGGCTGGATCAGCTGGAACACAGGGCACCAAGTCCTTAGGCTGCATACAGCAGAGGGCCCCTGGGCCTGGACCATGAAACCATTTTTTCCTCTTAGGCCTACAGGCATGTGATGAGAAGGGCTGCGACAAAGTTCTCTGACATACCCTGGAGACATTTTCCCCATTATCATTGTGATTAACATTTGGTTCCTCATTACTTATGCAAATGTCTCTGTAGCTGGCTTGAATTTCACCTCAAAAAAGGAGATTTTCTTTTCTATAACATTGTCAGGCTGCAAATGTTCTGAACTTTTATGCTCTGTTTCCCTTATAAAACTGTATGCTCTTAATGACACCCAAGTCACCTCTTGAGTGCTTTGCTGCTTAGAAATTTCTTCTGACAGATACCCTAAATCATTTCTCTCAAGTTCAAATTTCCACAAATCTCTAGGGCAGGGGCAAAATGCTGCCAGTCTCTTTGCTAAAACATAGCAAGAGTCACCTTTGCTCCAGTTCCCAACAAGTTCCTCATTCCATTTGAGACCACCTCGGCCTGAATTTTATTGTTCATATCACTATCAGCATTTTAGGCAAAGCCATTCAACAAGTCTCTAGGAAGTTCCTGACTTTCCCACACTTTCCTATCTTCTTCTGAGCCCTCCGAACTGTTCCAACCTCTGTATGTTATCCAGTTCCAAGAAGCTTCCACATTTTCAGGTATCTTTTCAGCCAAGCCCCACTCTGCTGGTATCAATTTACTATATTAGTTCCTTTTCATGCTGCTGATAAAGACATACCTGAGACTGGGAAGAAAAATAAATGTAACAGACTTACGGTTTCACTTGGCTGGGGAAGCCTCACAATCATGGCATAAGGCAAGGAGGAGCAAGTCAAATCTTACATGGATGGCAGCAAACAAAGAGAGGGTTTATGCAGGGGAACTCCCTTTCTTAAAACCATCAGATCCCTTGAGACGTGCTAGCTATTGCTAGAACAGCCTAAGAAAGACCCACCTCCACGATTCAATTACCTCCCACTGGGTCCCTCCCATGGCATGTAGGAATTGTGGGAGTTACAATTCAACATGAAATTTGTGTGGTACACAGCCAAACCATATCACTATGTATCTGAGAGATATCTAATATCCAGAATCTATAAGGAACTTAAATAATTCAACAAGGAAAAACAACCCCATTAAAAAGTGGTCAAAAGATACAGAGACTTCTCAAAAAAAAGACATACAAGCAGCCAATTAACATATGAAAAAATTATCCACATCACTAATCATCAGAGAAATGCAAATCAAAACCACAATGAGATACCATTTCACACCAGTCAGAATGACTGTTATCAAAAAATGAAAAAAATAAAAATAAATAAATAAACAGGTACTGGTGAGGCTGCAGAGAAAAGCGAATGCTTATACACTATTGGTGGAAATGTAAACTAGTTCAGCCACTGTGGAAAACAGTTTGGAGATTTCTCAAAGAAGTTAAAACAGAGCTGCCATTCGGCCCAGCAATCAATTCCATTACTGGCATATATTCAAAAGAAAATAAATTGTTCTACCAAAAAGATGCTTGCACTCACGTGTTCATTGCAGCATTACTCACAATAGCAAAGATATGAAATCAACCTAGGTGCCCATCAGTGATGGACTGGATGAAGAAAATGTGGTACACATACACCATAGAATACTACAGAGCCATTAAAAAATAACAAAACCATGTCCTTTTCAGCAACATGGATGGAGCTGGAGGCAATTATCTTAAGCAAATAATGCAGGAACAGAAAACCAAACACCACATTTTCTCACTCATAAGTGGGAGCTAAACACTAAGTTCTCCTGGACATAAAGATGCCAACAATAGACTCTGGGGACTACTAAAGCAGGGGAGTTAGAGAATGGGGCCAGGGCTGAAAAACTAACTGTTGCCTACTATGCTCACTACTTGGGTGAAGGCATCATTCATATTCCAAACATTGCCACACAATAGACCCATGTAACAAACGTGCACATGTACCCCCTGAATCTAAAATAAACATTATAATTATTTTTAATAAAAAGAAATAAAAATAAAATAAAACTTTTTTTCTCTCAAAATTGCTCATTTCATTCTTTCTTATCATAGTTAATGAAAACTCCATTCTTCCCGTTATTCACTCTCCACATCTTGGAGGTGTCCATGGTGTATCTCTAAACTAGTCACAATTTCTGTTTTATTGTCAAAATATAACCACAGTCCAATTACTTTATCCAAGCACAGCATTACTCCTTTTCCTGCCATCATAATCTCTTACCTGGATTGTGTCTCTTGTCTTGTGAAGGTTCTTCCTGCTTTTGTCCTTGGTTTTCTGGAGCCTTTTTTTTATGTGGTGGTCAATGAGATCCTCGTAAAATGTAAATCAGATCGTATTGCCACTTGGTTAAAAAGTTTCTGTTGACTTTCTTACTCACTCAGTATGAGAATAGAAGTCCTCACCAAGGCCTACAAAGCTGGATATAGTTTGGCCCTGCTCTTTCCCTGATCTTGCAATCTTAGCTCCTACAAAGAGAGAGTTTATGCAGGGGAACTCCCCTTTTTACAACCATTATATCTCATGAGACTTATTCACTATTGCTAGAAAAGCATGAGAAAGTCCTGCCCCCATGATTCAATTACCTCCCACTGGGTCCCTTCTTCTGACTCACTTAGGACCAATCATAGTAGCATTCCTGTTCCTCAAACTTTCTAAGCATCATTCCACCTCAAGACCTTTGTACTTGCTGTTCTTTCCCTGGAATATTTTTCCCCATGATATCCACATAGTTAATTACTGACTTCCTTCAGGTCTCTGCTCAAATATCATTTTCTGGCAATTTTCTTCTTGAAAATCCATTAGCTACCCCTACCTTGATACTGTTGTGCTTCTGAAACTGTTATTAATGTACTCAGATTCTGTTATTAAGGATTGTCCATCTGAGTCATTCTGAAGAAAGAAGATGGCTAGCACTCTGTTCCAAGGGGCCAGCCTAAACTTGGCCCTGAATCAGACACATACTGTTTTTCAAGGTGGGCTTCTGATTGAGGCTTCTGAGCCTGGCTGCAGACACTGGTCAAAGCCCAGAGGCAGACAGTAACCAATGGTGGCTCCAGATAACTCAAGCAATGTGGAGGTTCCAGTCATTGTCTGGGGTCTACACGGGCCAACGCAACATTTGCTGGACAGCCTAAAACACAGCACTGCCAACTGTCTGTCATTGGCTTTCGCCCACTGGTAATGCTGATTTAGAAGGAATTTGCAAAAGTTATCTAGGTATCAGGAGCCTAAAATAGTAGGTCATCAATTAATTCAGCACTCCCTTCCTCGTGGAGGAACTAAATGCCAATCAGGGTGCAACCAAGACACACAGATTGTAAGAATGCTGTGAGAATTGGGTTGAGGCTATGCATCTCAGTGAATTAGGTTGAGGCTATGGATCTGAGTGAGCTTATGAGTTCAGGGTTCAATCCTGACATATAGGATGTTAATGTGAAAATAGTATGATTAATTTGGAGGCTCACAGGGCAGGATATTTGAATTCACATGGACACTGCCAAAGCTTGTTAGGATTATCTGAGCCTATCAAAGCAGTGTTTATAAAACAACAGAGGCCTAGGGTAGTTCTGGGTTCACTTAAAAACACTTATTTTCTTTAGACTAGATTTACACTTTTTAGGAGGAGAACACAACTTACAATGCCTAATATAATGTAATGAGTATGCAACAGGAATCACAAAATACTTGAGGATTAAGGGCAGAAGCAGCATTTTAAGTCTCCTAGAATCTCTAATTTGCTTTTCACTCTGTTATTATTACCTCTACTTTTTTATTACTACTATGCACTTAGAAGTGATCTCATAAATACATGTCAAATTGAAGGTACTATACTCAGGGTAATATTTATCTAAAGGTCTTGATTAATATAAGTAAAGATATTAATCAACAATATTAAAAAAATATATTTGACTATCCACAATTGAAACCTGATTATATAGAAATAATCTCAAGTTTCATTAAAAATCAATTATAGGCCGGGCATGGTGGCTCACGTCTGTAATCCCAGCACTTTGGGAGGCCGAGACAGGTGGATCATGAGGTCAAGAGATCGAGACCATTCTGGTCAACATGGTGAAACCCCGTTTCTATTAAAAATACAAAAATTAGCTGGGTGTGTTAGCGTGCACCTGTAGTACCAGCTACTCGGGGGGCTGAGGCAAGAGAATCGCTTGAATCTGGGAGGTGGAGGTTGCAGTGAGCTGAGATCTTGCCAGTGCACTCCAGCCTGGTGAGAGAGTGAGACTCCATCTCAAAAAAGAAAAATAAAATAAATAAAAAATAAAAATAAAAAAATCAATTGTGAACTGGAAAGGAATTCAATATATGTGGCAGACAAAGAGCAAAACAGATTGAGCATGACTAATCTGAAAATCTAAAATTCAATATGATCCAAAATCTGAAGCATTTTGAGCACTGACATGGCACAAGTGGAAAATTTTCCACATAAGTACTTAACACAAACTTTGTTCCATGCACAAAATTATTAAAAATTTATAAAAATCACCTTCAGTGTGTTTGTATAAGGTATATATAAAACATAAATGAATTTACGAGTTTCACCTGCAAGATCTCTTACGTATATGCAAATATCCTAAAATTAAAAAATATCCAAAATCTGAAACATTTTATTCCAAAGTATTTTGGATAAATGATACTCAACCTGTATTAATCTTTTAAAAGAATGTATAAATCTTTAAGATAAAAACGCATGTCTCTACAGAAAAATGTGCTAAAGGAATTACAAGGAAATTCACTAAATGAGCCATGTAAATATAAAAGGTTTCTAGTCTCATTAGTAATAAAAAATGCAGACTAGAATAAGGAGAAAACAATTTTTTGCATCTTTCTAAATTTTTTTGCAGCTTTTTTTTGCAAAACTTTCCAAAATTCCCTTTGACAAGATTTTAAGAAGTCTAAATTTTTGAGCAATTGTGTTCCTAATAACTTAACCTAGAACACAGAGAAGCCTCAAGTTACTTATTTGTAAGTAGAGACAGCATTATTACTTGTAACAGAAAAAAATTTTAATAAGAAAAACCAAGAATTTTGGATAGAATAAAATAAAATAGAATAAATTTTCATCATTATGGCATTCTGTTTACTCAATAAAGAGCATGACTTTAAATAACAGATAATAACATATATAATGATAATACATAGTAATAATTTCTAAATTACACATGATATGTTATGGAAAATGGCAAAGTTATAAAACAAAGTAGAGTATATTAAACTTTGTGAAAAATGTTTTACAAAACACAAAGTATAACACAAAAACTAAATTGTGAATGGTGGTTAAATTTTTAGATAGTAAGAATATCCTGTGTGTTTGTAATACTTGTCTCAATTTTCTAATTGTCTTATAATAAATTTATACTATTATATAAATAGAATATTTTATATCTTAGAGATTTGAATAAAATTAGGTCTGAAGAAATAGATTAAAAAACATAAACACCCTGTTTTCCTCTTAAACATTTTCTACCATCGCAAACAGAAAAAAAACTCAGATCAGACCAACTGTTGATTTAAGCATTATTTATGGATTCAATGTTCAATTTAATTTTTTCAATCAAAAGATTACTCTGAAAAATTTAAAGATCCTTGAAATGCAAGTCAGGAATAAGTAATGCTGTTTTATTTTATATGTTGATAAGCTGAGGAATGGTATGGAATTCATTTAAAACCTAATTCATAACTCTTTATATTTGTAATTACCAGTTCTTTTTCTATAGTATTCAGGCTTCATATATTGGATTAAGCGTATGAATTAAATTTGACTAATAAAATGAAATAATTTACCTATAAAATTCGTCATGCTCTGTGTGCATAATTTACAGAGTCAGCAAATGTAGTATCAACACACTTAGGACAACGTTAAGGGATCCTTACACACAATCATCTGCTAAAGAGAAAGGTAAAATTTGCATCATTCTCCTTCTGAGTTCTGTCTAGTTCATGGCTTTCCTACTGAAAAAGAGTGAAAGAGGCATTACTTTACCACTTTATACTTTACTGGAATTTTTCCAGAGTCCGTCCCTTCCTTCCTTCCTTCCTTCCTTCCTTCCTTCCTTCCTTCCTTCCTTCCTTCCTCCTCCTGTCTTCTTCTTCTTCCTCTTCTTCTTCTTCTGCTGCTGCTTCTTCTTCTTGTGCTGCTTCTTCTTCTCTTCTTCTTCTTTCTTTTCTTCTTTCCCTCCTACTCCTCCTCCTCCTCCTCCTCCTCCTCCTCCTCCTCCTTCTTCTTCTTCTTCTTCTTCTTCTTCTTCTGCTGCTGCTGCTGCTGCTGCTGCTGCTGCTGCTTCTTGTGCTTCTTCTTCTTCTTCTCTTCTTCTTTCTTTTCTTCTTTCCCTCCTCCTCTTTCTTCTCCTTCTCCTTCTTCTTCTTCTTCTTCGTCCTCTTCTTATTCTTCTTCCTCTTCTTCCTTCTTCTTCCTCTTCTTCCTTCTTCTTCCTTCTTTCTTCTTCTTTGTTTTCATTTTGGTTCTGGGGGTACATGTGCAGGTTTGTTATATAGGTAAGTTGTGTGACATTGAGGTTTGGTGTATGAATGATCCCAAGTACTGAGCATAATATTCAACAGGTAGCCTTCCAACTCACACTTCCCTCCCACTCTTGAGCGTCAAGCAGTCCTCAATGTCTATTTTTTCCATATTTGTGTCCATGAATATTTAATGTTTAGCTCCCACTTATAAGTGAAAACATGAAGTATTTGGTTTCCTGTTTTTGTGTTAGTTTGCTTAGGATAATGGCCTTCATCTCCATCCATGTTTCTGCAAAGGACATGATTTTGTTCTTTTTATGGCTGCAGAGCATTTCATGGTGTATATGTACCACATTTTCTTTTTTTTTTAATGTTTTGCTTTCTGCACAATATTATATACAGTACCTAATTTTTAAAAAAAATATGGTAAGTTTTCTTCCAATGCATATTTATTGTAGGTGATATATTTTGGTCTTTATGGAATTGTGTCAAATATATATTTGTCTTGTGTGTTATTTTATGAGAAGTTGTATATATCTCTCAACTGTGCCCAATGAGCATTAAATGAGGAAGCAAAGGTCCAATGTAAAAGTTCATTGCATCTCTATCTAAAAAGAATTTTAATAGCTTTAATGGTAGCTGTAGATAACAACAAACAACAGTTCTATCTTCAAATATACTTCATTACACATGACTTCATTACCATTACCAAGATAGTCATGCAAATTTCAATCCAAGGTGTACTGTACACATTTTCTTTATCCAGTCCAGCACTGGTGGGCATCTTGGTTGATTCCATGTCTTCACTATTGTGAATAACGTTGCAATGAACATATGAGTGCATGTCTTTTTGCTAGAATGATTTATTTTCCTTTGAGTGTATACCCAGTAGTGAGATTGAGGATTGAATCATACTTCTGTTTTAAATTCTTTCAGAAATCTCTAAACTGCTTTCCACAGCGGCTGAACTAATTTACATTCACACCACCAGTGTCTGAGCATACACTTTTCTCTTCAGCCTCACCAGAATCTTTTTTTTTCCCACTTTTTAGTAGCCATTCTGACTGGTGTTAGATGGTATTTCATTCAATCAAAATACAAATCATATTTTGATTTGTACTTGTCTGATGATTGGTGATAGTGAACATTTTTTCATATAGTTGCCAGCCATTTGTATGTCTTCTTTTGAGAAGTGTCTGTACGTGTCCTTTGTCCATTTTTTTATGGCATTGTTTGTTTTTGTTTGTTGAATTAAGTTTCTTATAGATTCTGGATATTAGACCTTTGCTGGATGCATGGTTAGTGAGTATTTTCTCCTATTCTGTAGGTTGTCTATTTACTCTGTTGATTGTTTATTTTGCTGTGAAGAATCTCTTTAGCTTAATTATGTCCCCCTTTGTTGATATTTTCTTGTTGTAATTGCTTTTGGTCACTTAGTCATAAATTCTTTCCCAAGACCAAGTACAGAATGGTATTTCCTAAAATTTTATTTGGGGTTTAATTGTTTGAGGTCTTGCATTTAAGTATTTAATCCATCTTGACTTAATTTTTGTACATAGTGAAAGGTAAGGGTCCAGTTTCATTCTTCTGCATATGGCTGGCCAGTTATCCCAGCATCTTTTATTGAAAATGGAGTTGTTTGCCCATTGTTTGTTATTGTCAACTTCATCAAAAATCAGGAGGTTTTAAGTGTGTGACTTTATTTTTAGGTTCTCTATCCTGTTCCATTGGCTTATGTGTCTGTTTAGTACGACAGTACCACCATACTGTTGTGGTTACTGTAGTATAGCTTGAAGTTCGGTAGCACGATGCCTTTGGCTTAGAATTGCTTTGGCTATCCGAGCGGTTTTTTGGTTCCATATGAATTTAGAATAGTTTTTTCTAATTCCGTGAAAAATGAGGTTGGTAGTTTGAAAGGAATATTTTTGATTTTACAGATTGCTTTGGGCAGTCTGGCCATTTTAACAATGGTGATTCTTCCTATTTATGAGCTTGGAATGTTCTTCAGTTGTTTGTTTCGTTTCAGATTTCTTTCAGCAACGTTTTGTAATTCTTAAAAGATCTTCCACTTCCTTAATAAGCTGTATTTCTACATATTGTATTCTTTTTGTGGTTTTTGTAAATGGGTTTGCATTCTTGATTTGGTGCTCAGCTTGAATGTTGTTATATAAATGCCACTTATTTTTTGTACATTTATTTTGTATCTTAAAACGTTACAGAAGTGTTTTTTTTTTTTAATCAGTTGTAGGAGCCTTCTGTTGAAGTCTATAGGGCTTTCTATGTATGGAATCATATGGCCTATGAAGAGAGATAGTTTGGCTTCCTCCTTTCCTATTTTGGATACCTGATAGTTCTGGTTAGGACTTCCAGTAGTATGTTGAATAAGAGTGGTGAGAATGAACATCCTTGTCTTGTTCCAGCTCTCAAGGGGAATGCTTCTAGATTTTGCCTGTTTAGTGTGATGTTGGCTGTGACGTTGTCATATATGTCTCTTATAGTTTGAACAGGCAGCCAATGAGATAAAACATGATTTTTAGATTTTGTATCATCTGATACCATTAGTCCCCGGATTATATTGAACTTAAATTTGATCAACCAAAATATTAGGATACATATTTATTTTTAAATTCCAGCTCCACGGTGTAATTATATGCACTCTAGAAAACCTAAAACAGACAAAGCTGAACTAAACAACAGGGATTTGTGTCTTCATCTTTTTGTATCTCTCAAAATGCTGCAAAACATTAGATGATAAATAGCTGTGGAATTGATATTACTTCACTGTACATTTAATTTGCCTTAAATTTATTACATAAAAACCCATACTATAAAAAATAGTAGATTTAAATGGTATTTTCTTGACAAAAGAAATCTCAAATTGCATTAGTATCAATTACCTTAGCATGGTTACAAATATGAAAATTACATATGATTCTATATATTAAAAATTTGTGCAAATTTGTTTTCAGTTGTATGTCAAATTGAGTTTACATATTGTTCTCTTCCAGCGTCTCTGTCACAAATTCATCCATCTTTAAATGATACCACATTAGTCTTCCTAAAGCATGGGTCTAAATATTCACTTTATACCTCAACTTCCTTTATTGGATTTTCATTATTTAAACATTCTATACCAAGAACACTCTTGGGGAATTCATCATGCTCAGCCATGCATCCCCTACTTACATTTCCATTCTTCTTTCCCAAGGCTTCTTTTTTTCATTCTGTACTTCCACCAAAATAGGCTACTCATTTTACCTAGAACACGTCCCAAATTTCCTGCCCTTGTTTTTCCATGCTAATCCACCTACTCTTATACCATTTCCTTACTTCTGCTGCCAACTTATTATCCATTCTTCAAAAGCTCAAATGTCTTTCCACATACTTTTAAACTTGATTCAATTTTTCTCACTATTAATTATCTTAATTAGTCATTTATGCCATTTGCACATTCTACAATTTACTTTGGTTATACAGATATTTGTATTAGAGTTTCTTCTTTCTTCAATCTACAGAAGTAGTGGAGAATTTTGCTCACTTAATATTGAGCTCAATAAATATTGCTGAATTTAACTGAGGATCAAGGATGCTTTTGTGGAACGATTAAATGAATAGTATAAGGAAAGAAATGACAGATATATATGGGTATATTTATCATGAATATCCCTAAATGAAATGGGGAGGAACATACAACTTGATTACAGAGGATGTGGCCATTATGTAAGCTAGGACAGTCACATCCAATTTCAGATACATCCTTAGCTCCTTACCTCAGAAGTATGCACTGCATTGGGCAGAGATCATGTTTCATCCATCTTTAAATTCATTTTCTAGCATATGGAAGGTGTTAGGTAAATACACATTTAATGAATGTATATAACATCCTGCTGCAGTATGATTTCTGTCATCGAGATGTGAGTCAAGATTTTGAACTCAAAAATTAGCACAGTAATATCCCCACCTGGAAGTAGTATTATCTGTGTGTACCTCTCCACTCAAGATAAAAAATACATGCTAACTATATCATTAAACAATGTTTAAGATTTATTATCATTGGTGGATTCATCTTGGACTTTTCAAAGACATTTAAGCATGCACTAACCAAGAATGAATAACTTTTATTCAGAATTTATGTTATTACTTAAAATGTTTAAAGCCATATCATCTATAGTATTTTGAAAACTAAACTGCCTTCCTTTCAAAAAAAAATTCCCAGTGGTTGCCTTACTCAAGACATGCAATCACAACATTGACTCATGATATTTAAGACTTTAGTTATTTAAAAAAAAAAATTGGGAGCTACTTTTTATTTCAAAGTAATGCATTTATTCAAAAATTATTATAAAATACATATAAAAGATTAAGAAAACGACGTTATAACATAATCACTGAAAGATAATCATCATTACATATTTTGGCGCATATATTTCTAGCTATTTTATGCATATTTGTATAATTTTATTTTTTTCCCACAAAATCAGAAACATAACTTAAACCATCTTTTTCACTGAAATTTCCATTTAAAATAGCTTTCACTACAAATAAATACACTTCTATAATATTAATGACAGAATGCATGTGGTTTATTTTATTTATTTTACTGCTTTAGGTAATTAATTCTTTGGGCTAAATCTTTGTATAAGTGTTTGATTATCTTCTAGGATAAGATCTTGGAAATGAAATGTTGCTTCAAATGTCCCTGTTACTCTACATCTTCACATTTGAGGATTTATTTGCGTCTATGTAAGGCTCGGTTTCTGTCCAGAAACTCCTTGTCTGGATCATTTCATAACTGGAAGCCTTGGTACCACATCAATTAATACAAAATAATAAAAAGAGGACTCTAAATTGTGCTGACAGTCCACTTACCTATGAGGCTGAAAGCCACTGTTTAAGTAATTGCCAATGTTGTACTTCTTTTCTTTTCTATCAGAATTTGGACTCAACCATTAAGGCTAAGTTGTTTTCAATTAAACAAAGAAAACCTGACTGTATTAGTTTGCTTGTACCAACCAAGTCCTATATATTGAGAGGCTTAAACAACAGAAACTTATTTCCTCACAGTTCTGAAGGCTAGAAGTCCAAGACCAAGGTGTCAGCAATGTTGGTTTCTTCTGAAGTCCTCTCTGCTTAACTTGCAGCTGACAATCTTTTTCTGTTGTCTTCACTTGGTCCTTCCATTCTGTCTGTGTCTAAATTTCTTCTTCTTATAAGGATACCCATCATATTGGTTAGGGCCCACTCTAATGACCTCTTTTAAAATTAATTACCTCTCTAAAGGCCTTACCTTCAGATACAGTCATGTCCTGGTGTAATGAGGGTTAGGACTTCAACATATGAATTTGGGGAAGATAATTCATTCCATAATACTTACAATTTTGTATCATCTCTTCTAGTAAGTGAATAGTAATCCTTTTATTATTCTAAAGTATGATGATAAAGGATTTCAGATAGCCACATTTCATCAATCAATTGAAAAAAGATCTTTCCACACTTCATTGATATGATTCATGAGAGTGGGGACTGGGTCTATTTTCATCATTATTCCCATTGGCAAATATATTGTCTAAAACAGAATGGGTACATAGTGAACATTTGTGAATTAGATGAATAAATGAAAGAAATATCCATTTACTTAAGAAACTGTGATAATTAGTGCTAGGGAAAAATCAAGGAAGTGTTGTGTTACTTTCAAAGAGTGTGCAATATCAAGGGAAGGATTACAACATTTGAAGTCAGATAATAAAGCTATATTGCAAATTAAAATGCCCTCAAGAGGTAGGCAAGTAATTTAAATGTGTGAAGCAGATATGAGTAAGAAAATAAGGAATGATAGGGGCCTTCTATTAACTAGAAAATCAGTATTAATCTTAGAGGTAATCAAATTATACTTTCTTTAAAAATCAGCAATAACACTGTACTTTTAAATGAAATATGTCTGAGAATTTACTTAGAACCACAATGTGTCAGTTCTTGACTTTTGTTTAGGATATGCAGTTGCATCATTTTACAAATCAACTACAAACATCATTGAAATCAAATGGCTAATGAATAGCACAGATTCTGCAATATTTGTGGTAGGCACTGACTGATCTGAGAAAAGACTATAGAACTAACAGTTCATTTTGTCCATCAAGCCATTGCTAGATGGAAATGTAATCTAAGCAATCTCAAAATGTCTTCACTGGTTTAAAACACGTGAGTAATTCTACGTAGAAATCTTTACCAATTTCTAGACTCTCTTATTAGTTATAAAAACTATTATAGTAAACCTCTGAATTGTTTCCCAATTGTGTTATACGTGTCCATGAATCCATATGGTAGGCTAGTTTTGTTTTTTACCCAGACAATTTTTTAAATGTCTCCATTGTTCTGCAGCAGGTTATTATTTCAATTATTTACAGAGATCTACATGGTTAAAAAAAGTCATTTCGGATCAATTCCCATAAACTAACATTACATCTCGCTTTTCCATAGCCTCTATCAATTCCCTTCCTGTTGTGCTATTTGTATTTCTCAGCCAAAGGAGTATATTTATCAGGTGTTGAATGAATTTCTCTACCAAAACATATTCTCTCACAAAAGAGAAAGTAAGTGACGAATACTTTATACTCTACTTTAGGCCCAGCATTTGATTTAACCTAGGGCTATATGTACATATAAATTTTTATGGACACAGTTAATACGTTTCCATTTTTATAGCCCTCTTAAACTTTTCAAATAGAAGTGAAGGGCTGTTTAATCCCTTCTCTTTGAGATATTTAGGAATAGAATATATGTGTATACAACCTGACTTGCTGGCTCTACATTTGGCTTTTTATGAATCAGATATTAATTTGAGAAGACAGTTTAATATTTTCAATAAATATTACATGTTGCTGTTTCACAGAAGAGGGATTTGTTCTCTCTGAATGAATTTAGCAACTTGAAAGGTTTCAGATGGTAGAACATTCATTTAGATGCAAAATCACAAGGTACAGTCAGAAGCAATGGAAACCTCTCTAATGCTCAGTTGAGGACCCTGCTGAGCTAAAATGTCTCCACACATTTTCCTTCTCATATTTAGAAGAACTGTAAATCGCTGGAAACAGCTACTTCATTTCTGTTCTCTGGCCAGTGCTTGAATCCCAGGGGACATTCCAGGGGGTATGGGTTTGATGGCTTCAGTGCATCCTCCAGAGGACTCTCTATACATACCACAGTTGAACTGGCTGCCTTTGTAAGGACTTTTGATCCAGCAATAAGATTGCATTATCTCTTCTCCCTGGAGAGAAAGATCCCGTTTGATCAAGTTTACAGTCACCTCAGGGTCGGCAGGGAGCATTCTGCATTATGTCTTGCTGGCTCTTCCCCAGCCTGCAGTGGAGTCCATCTGCTCTCCTGACAGTACTCTTTTAAACTTGAGCAGCAGCATTAAGATGGGAGGGGTCAGGAAAGGGATGAAGCATACAGAAATCCAGGTATGAATTGGTGACCAGATGTTTCAGTTGGAGGGAGCAATGTCCAATCTATTGTTAGAAATTCCTATTTCTGTGTTGCTTAACTATACTAGTTTTCAGAACCCCAGTATTTTATGTTCTCTCAGGTTTAGGGTTAATTACCATCCTGCTTTAGAAGCACATTTTGAGGACATCAGGTGAGTGAAGAGGTTTTCCTGCCCTATCAGAGTGGTTTTCTTCCAGGAAAATTCCATCTTTCTATTAAAATAAATTTCACACTAAAACCTTGCATTAAAACATTTTTAAAGAAAAATATCAGTATTTCATTTTATAGTAATTGCTATGAAAGTATGAAACCATTCTATGAAGCACTTACTTTGCCTATGGAAACTTGTTTCATGTACATTTCTAAAGCATTAACAAATCACAACACATACAGTGTCATGGATGATTAGAAAAATATTAGCTAATTAATTTTTATTAGCCAAAAAAAACCCTCAAAAAATTAACATATATGGCTTTCTTTTCTCCTGGATCTCATCATGTTCTTTTGAGAGATTTTTCCTCTGGTGATTAGCAGAAGATATTTCTCTAGATTCCAAAATGAGGAGTAACATTACTGACGTTAGGAGATCTACTCATGCAAAATGCTGCTGATTGTGCTAGAAGGGACAGTGAACTGAGAGTCACGGAAATTTATTCTTCTAACCCTGATTCTATCTCCAGTTTAATATGTAGACAGCACTGAATTCACTGCCTTGTACTAAATAAATGCCTATGACTCATTTTCTTCAACTGTTCACTGAGAGAATTTAGAGAATTTTTAGACTGGAACCTTGCTTTTGAAAGCATAGGCTGCAGACCAGGAGCCTGTCCACAGAGCCCAGAGCCACTGATTCAGAATCTGCATTTTAACAAGTTCTCCCTATTATTCATATGCACATTAGAGTTTAAGAAGCAGTGTGTCAATTAACTTCAAGGACCTCTTCTTCAACAATCTCTAATTTCATGGAATAAAAATCTCATAGGGTATTGATATTTTGGTAGGGTGTCCCAGTTTAGCTCAAAGTGAGATTCGTGTTCTCGCTCTTTGCAGAACTGGAATGCAGGTGAACACTTAGGACATTTGTTTTTTCACATGAATTTACATGTATTGTGTTTTTTGTTAAGACTGAAGATTAGAGTTGTCAGGAGAAAAGATGATCATGGCAAAGACAATGGAGGGAGCGAGATGACCTTTATTCTCAGTCTGTCTTCATGAACTAGTTTTAAATTCTAAAAGAGAACACATGACCAGAAGTTGAATACCATCATTAGAACCCATGATGATTTGGTCTTTGTCAACAATTCTGTGCGGAGATACCCTCCCCAGTTTCTTCAGTAATAGCCAGTAGCAGCATCAGTGGCTATTGTGTAACAGCAGCCAATAACTGCTGTGCCCAGAAGACTATCAGGGAGTCACGGTCATGGCGTGTACCAATGAGTGAGGTACTAGCAATGAGCCTTCCTCTGATAGCCTTTGATTATTGCACTGAAGGGATATTACTAGAACAGAAAAAAATGCATGAACTGCTTTGGGAGCACACATACACCCTTGGGATGCCTAGAAATAACTGCCTTACAGTGGAGCTCTAAGAGTGAATTCATCCTTCCCTTCATACCTAAAAATATTTAAGTGAATGAAGCTTTTATCCAACAAATTGTTCAAACCAAGAACTAGGAATAATCTTTGACTTCCCTTCTCCACCATTTCCATATGTAATCAACGACCATATCTGATCATTTAAAACTCTTAAATACTCTTTATCAGTTTCTCTCTAATCCTATTACTTTCCCACTTCAGGGTAATATATATCAGGAACAAGCTTGCATCTGGCCACCTTGAAATGATTTTGTTTCCCTTAATCCATTTGTCATCATTTGGAAGTTCATTTTTAATCTTGTCCCTGAATAACTCTCCAGTTCTACCTTCTTCCATTCCCTTACAATGTATATGATATGTATGTGTATTAATTTTACTTCTAAATATATTATGCTTGTGTTTTAACTTTGAATCTTTCTACATGTTTTCCCCAACTTAGTGGGCTATTCCTTCTCCATTTGAGCCAAGTATTCCTCATTCTTCAAGTCTTAACTTAGATGGAGTTTAAATTAACTATGTGCTTTGGACTCTACTAGGTAATTTTGACTCTCCATAACTTATGGAGCATATAACACGTAGACAGTGCCTCTTCTCAGAGATCAGAAATAGCCCCCTAAAGATTTTCTCGGACCTTAATTAACGCTACCATTTTTAACGATAAAATAGCTAATGGATTTTAAAGTGGACACCATCCTTTCAGGACTTTAGTAAGTTGATGATACCTTTCCCTGATAGTATGACTCCTTAATAGAATAATCTCCAGTCACTTTTGTTCTGTCAAACATACAAAACATAAGCTACAAGTAATTATAAGAAAATCTGAATGACTAAAAAGATGGGCGTGACTACTATTTCTAGTCAATCATATTCCCTGTGTTAATTGTTTATGCGTGACTTTGAACACACAATAACATTTAAAAAATCCAGTTAAGGGTTATTGCAATGGCTTTGTTTCTGGCTCTTCATAAACAGCTATCCTACACAGAAAGGTCGCAAAGAGTTTCAGCAGCCCTCTTCTCCATACTGATCCTCTTTACCTCTCATTACATAAACAAGACCAGTGGCTTAGTAGGCTTTTCTCTCCCTCATATTGGACATAATTTCAAAAGAGAGGCTTTTAACCCACAGAACTAGGTCTCTGACTGCTCTCTGATTTCCCTTCACGTGGATTTCATGTAACGAATTATCTCTGATATTATTCTCACGGTACTGCACGTAGATTGTCTCTTGAGAGCCAAAATACCAAAAATCAAGTAAAGTAATCCAAGAGAACTGAAATTCTCATATTTTCCCACTCAAGGAAAATTTTTGTTATTTTTGCTTATTTTGGGAGCAATATTATACTATGTGGTAAACAGTTAATTTTCTATAAAAAAGACTCCAAGTCCTGCATATGTCCTCTCCCTTCGTAGTCCCACAATTCACATTAAAGACAGACAGAAACAGTGAAATTCAGAGTATGTCATCTGTGCCTTTTTTCTTTCTCTTTTTCTTTTCTTGGTGGTGGTGGTGGTGGAGGAGGGTCCTTACTGACTACCAGGTGGATTTTTACCATAAATGGATATTATTTCAAACTACTCTAACATTCACAGTTTTCAATATACAGAGAAATCTGAAGCCAAGTGAGCTCTTCTTGGTTCCTCTTTTTCCTAGTGAACACTTTACATAGCTATTATGAGATGGTGTCTTCAAAAATTCCTCTCTCTGAGATTCCTTTTACTGAATATAATATCCCTCCCTACTTGGAAATGTGAGCAGGCCTATATATTTCCCATTTCTTGACTGTTCTGGCAATTTTCCCCAAGAAGGAGGAAAAACCCTATAAAATTTCTTTTGGTCCCCAAAGCAGAAACATCTGCTGGAGTCATGAGTGGTTGTTGGCACTGCTGCTCAGCTGCAGCCTGGAGTTGATTATCTCTCTTGCTTTACCAGTGTTCGTGTAGTCAGTAAGGAACACACTGGAAGTTTCTGGGAAGACTCATTATAAATAATGGGAACAGGGAAGAGAAGAAAGAGGGAAAAGGTTCAAACTACTTTGGCCGATGCATTTTATGAGTTTCACAAACCAAAATCATTAGACCACCAAACTGCTTGATAAGAAATCAAGACCTAAAAAAAAAAAAAAAAAAAAAAATCAGGACATTGTTTTCTGTAAATACAGCTGCTTGGCAAAAGCAAATAAAAAGAGTGACAAATTGTTGGTTGAATTTTATTTTCCTACCAGAAAAAAAAAAAAGGTTATTTTAAGTAGCAGTCTGGGGAAAGAATTAGTTGCTTACCTCTCTGAAAGTTGTCAATTGCATGTTACCTCACTGTAGAGTTGGCAGTGAGTAGCATTTCCTGGGTTGAGTGCACAGGCATTTTTATTCTTCGAAATAGTTTAACAGGTGCAAGTCAGGTCCTGCTAGAAATGCTTATATATGGCAATATACTGAACTCTTTCCTAAATTAATTCACTTCACCTAATGCACAAGATTATGTGGCAAGATCTTTGGTGTGCTGTCAATTCAATCAGTTACTTAACAGATGAAAATAGCCCTAGTTTTTTGCATCCTCCAGTAACTCTGATGATTTTATTATTTTTTAACCATCGGCTTTTCTAATGTAACAACTGACAGGGTCAAAATGCTCTCTGTCATTCTGACAGGATTTGCAGGGGGGAAATGAAGAGATTAGATTGAAAAGTTCCTGATATAAAGATTTAGAATAGAATTTCAATGCACTTATGTACAGAAGGAAGGGTTAACTAGTGGACTGTGGGAGAGTGTCTGTGGAATAAAGTTAATTGGTGTAAGTGGAGGCGACTTTCTGAGACAGGAGTTCTCACACTGTCTGCATCAGAAAGCCCCTGAGTGCTTGTTGAAACACACACATTGCTGTCCCCCAACCCCCAGTCAAAGACGCTGATCCAGTAGATGTGGGGCGAAGCCCAGGGATTTGCATTTCATGCAAGTTTCCAGGTGCTGGTCACAGAGCGCGCCTGAGAACCATACATTCTGAACTACTGTGGTAAGAGACAGTGGGGAAATCAAGTCAGAATCCCAGAGTGTATAACTAAGAGAGAGGCTCCTTGGATTTCCATGCTGGTAAACTACTAACCAGTTGTCAATGATAGCACAGGTTCACTTTCTTCTAATTCTAAATTCATCTTTAGATGAAGGGGCACAGTTTCATGCTACGATAGTTAAGGTGACTCCTATTTGATGCAACTGTCCTCCTATTTCTTATCCTTAAGTCTATATTGCTATATTCATGATTTTCTTCAGATGTGGCTTGTTTGATAATTAATTATTCTGATGACTCAATGACTTTTCATTGATTTCATATTAAAGTCAATTCTACTCCAGTAGCACCCCATAAACGCCTAGAGACATCAACACCAGCGGCAAGTCTCTTCTTACAATTTAGTTTGATTTTCTATCATAAACAATATTAACTTCTCACTTGTATACTCTCCAGAGTAAATTCTCAGCCTCACTCACATCTTTCAGGTGAGATTTACACCCTAGAGGAGTGTCCTCTGCTCTGGTCTCAGGCAACACGCACCTACCTCTGATATATTTTCTTACTAACTTCCCATGTTTCTACTTCTTCAATAATCCACCACCACCTTTTATCAATACATGCATACACAAACACCTCATTTCCCTAGAGTCTTTGAGGATGATGCCTTAATGAATTCCTTGGTTGTTGAAGGCTCCTTTAAAAAATGTTTTTTGTTTGTTTTGTTTTGTTTTTGAGACAGAGTTTCACGCTTATCACCCAGACTGGAGTGCAATGGCGCAATCTTGGCTCACTCCAACCTCCACACCCCAGGTTCAAGCAATTCTCCTGCCTCAGCCTCCTGAGTAGCTCAGATTATGGGCGCCTGCCACCACGCCCAGCTAATTTTTGTATTTTTAGTAGAAACTAGTTTTCGCCATGTTGACCAGGCTGCTCTCGAACTCCTAACCTCAGGTGATCTGACCACCTCGGCCTCCCAAAGTGCTGGGATTACAGGCATGAGCCACTGCGCCCGGCCTAAAAAATGTTTTTAATACTAACTTTTGTACTAATGTGGAAGTTTGACTGAAAGCATTTCTTGATAACTCACTCTCATCCTAATAAACCTGTATTTTAGTGGTTTGTTATATTTCTGTGGTTTAGGGTAAGGACTGTAAAGACCATCGAGACTTTTTTTTTTTTTTTTTTTTTTTTTTGAGACGGAGTCTCGCTCTGTCGCCCAGGCTGGAGTGCAGTGGCGTGATCTCGGTTCACTGTAAGCTCCGCCTCCCGGGTTCACGCCATTCTCCTGCCTCAGCCTCTCCTAGTAGCTGGGACTACAGGCGCCCG
>NW_026652279.1:67762232-67864332 GCF_009828535.3 Hylobates moloch | reverse complement strand
TCAATGGCTCTGGGCCACATGGATCATTTAATTTTTAATGTTTTATTTGGAACTACTGTTAGACCTTTAAGAAAGTTGCAAGATAGTAGAAAATCTTCTTCTGTCTCTCACCCTGCTTCTCCTAATGTTAGTATCTGACATAACCATAGTATAATTATGAAGAACAGGAAATTAACATTGGTATCATAGTCTTAACTGAATTTCATCTCTTATTTGTATTTCATTAATTTTACACTAATGTCCTTTATCTTTTCCAGCACTCTGCCTAGGATCCCACATTGCATTTAATTAACAATGTTTTCATTTATAGATACTTCTTAGTATCTGTCCCATCTCTAACACCTCCTCAGACTTTTCTTGTTTTTCATAACCTCGACACTTTCTGAACCCCAAGTGTGGATGTGAGGAAAACCCAAGTGCAAATACTAACAAACTAACCAGAGTTCTGTTGACAAACTGACTCAAAAAGAAAGGTTGTGGCCAGGCACAGTGACTCATGTCTGTAATCCCAGCCCTCTGGGAGGCCAAGGTGGGCAGATCACCTGAGATCAGTAGTTTGAGACCAGTTTGGCCAACATGGCAAAACCCTGTCTCTACTAAACCCCCCCCCCCAAAAAATTAGCTGGGTATGGTGGTGCATGCTGGTAATCCCAGCTACTTGGGAGGCTAAGGCAGGAGAAACATCTGAACCCAGGAGGCAGAGGTGGCAGTGAGCTGCGACTGTGCCACTGCACTCCAGCCTGGGAAATAAAGTGAGATTCTGTCTCCAAAAAAAAAAAAAAAAAAAAAAAAGGACTAGAGAACAAGACCTAATCTAGTTATCTTTTAGATAAACCTATGATATGCTTGGTGAAATACCTAGAAACAATGAGCCCAGTATAGGTCTTACCATAGCTGATATCAGAAAAATATTTTGTGACTGGGTGCGGTGGCTCATGCCTGTAATCCCAGCACTTTGGGAGGGCAAGGCAAGCAGATTGCCCAAGGTCAGGAGTTCAAAACCAGCCTGGCCAACACAGGAAAACCCCATCTCTACTAAAAACACAAAAATTAACTGGGTGTGGTGGTGTGCACCTCTAGTCCCAGCTACTTGGGGAAAACTAAACAGAAGAATCAATGGAACCCAGGAGGTGGAGGTTGTGGTGAGCTGAGATCACGCCACTGCACTCCAGCCTAGGCAACAGAGTGAGATTCTGTCTCAAAAAAAAAAAAAAGAAAGAAAAAAAGAAAATACTTTTGTCACTTTTATCATCCATCCCTTGGTTCATATTTCGCTGTAGTTAATACAAACAAAAATAGCAATAAATATGCAGTAAAAATTAAAAAGATACATGTTAAGTGGTTGTTGCTTTATTATAAAGCCTTAGAATTAACATTTTATAATTTTTAAATTGAAGAACTTTTACACTTATGATCCAGCAGCAATAGTCATACTAAAATGTTTCATCAGAATCCAATGTTAAAAGGGCATATTTCTGGGATTAAGTATTGGGGTAATTTGGGGTAACATGGAGGGTGTTCTCTATTGTAGATAATTTGTAACCCCATTTGGTTCCAAAAATATGTTTCTCTGTAAAAATAAAACGAATCACTAAATATAATGATTATATATAATGTTAAAACAAAGAAGATTAATATAGAATTTTTATACTGTACAGTTATCTCTTCTGATACTATAGAAGTGATTTTGGATGAAACCGCATGATCAGTTCAGAGGTTGTACATTTTTTATGTGGGCCAAGAGTAAATTTCACAACACACTCTGAATTTTTCAGAAAAATCAAGTAACTCCCAACTCCCACTCTTCAATAATAATTATTATCTCACGCATGTTTTAAGCTTACTCTCCTCTTACTTGCTATTAGAGTGGTGGAGAAATCTAAATAAAAATTTGTGGTATTAAAAGAAATAAAGGCAGGACCTTTATAATTCAATGCAGCGTGACAGTGTCTATTATGCCCATTGGCCCTGCCTGAGGGGTTCATTGAAGACACTCAGCTCAGCTCTGTAACTGCCAATATTGGGAGCATCATCACCTATGTGCAAATTCCCTAGATACATTGTAGAGCCATTGTTCTTCAAAGTCCTGTCACCTCCTACCTGGGTGTCATGAGGTGATGCAGTGCTATTCATGATGTGGGCTCACTAAACTCCTGGGCTTTTTACCAAAGGAAGGGCTCTTCATCTCCCTCATGGCCAGCCCCTGTCATCACCTCTACTTCTCCAATTATCCCCTTGCATTCTCTCCTTTTCACAAATATCCCACATCATTTTTCCTTTCTTTCTTAAAAAGTGCATTTGCTCTTTTATTATGATACTATAGAAGTGTTGTGAATACCCTAGCAACGTTGTTTACAATTTCAGAAAATGGAAAATGTTAAACAAGAAGGCAGTGTCTGAGTAAATCAAGTCAAGACAAGTTATGGAGTTAAAGAATGTTATAGAAAAACATGAAACGAAGTAAAAATGTACAATATGTGTTATTTAGTGAAAATATCTCACGTCTGAAACATCCACTGAGAACTGTCCCCTCACTAAATAAACTTGAAGCTCTTCTCTTATTTCCAGAATGTGGTTGGGGAATGATGCACTAAACTCAATTCATTTTTTCTCTTATGACATGTGATGTAATAAATGTATCTTCAAAGCTTACATTACATTATTATGTTAAATTATATGAGTGTTGATAGATTATATAGGCAAAACCTTTAAAAATTGTAAGTTTTAAACTACTAAATCTATACAGAAGGAAAAGTTTTATATGTTGAATTATCAAACTCTCAGATTGGAGAAAAGGAAGAAGAGAAGAAGGAAAGCCTGATATTAGAGGGAGGAGATGTTAATAGACATATTATGCAAAGATCATCAAATATATTGAAACAGAAAAACTGATGCCTCCGATTTCTTAAAGCTGTCCCATATTGCATGATGTTGTGTGTTAATATTTAACAATGTTTTAACTTTATAGATAAGGCAGTCACTGATTTCTCTACATCAGGTTTGGGAAGTATGTGAAATACTTGCCACAACACTATACACACTTGCCATGATAACCATGCCCATTGATGACAGCAGTCTGTAGTGCTGAATCCTAAGGAAATCTCAAAATCTATTCAACATTATTGAATAGTTCCAAGCACCTACCGTTTATGGACTGGAGTCAATAATTGACTCTCCTGGATCTCTGTTTGCCTTGAAGAAGGCTTCGTCGCTTTAGTCTATGTTTCATATATTGGCACTGTGTTATTTAGGGTAGATTACACTGCTATAATGAATAAACTCGGGAATGTATGTTGCTGGAATGCAATAGACGTTTCTTTCCTTTTTATGCAACAGTCTAAGGTGTTTATTTTTGGTTGGCAGAAGGTATTCATCCACATTAATATTCAATGATCCAAACACCTTACATTTTGAGGCTCCCCCTCAATTGCTATTCCATCATCGTCATCTTTAGCCAGACAGCAAAAACGAAGAGAGAACATAAAGGAAACAAATATCTATCTCAAAAGCCTTTGTCTCAGAAATGATTCACATGACTTCCTATCACATTCTCTTGATAAGGTCTAGTCAGGACTCGACTTTAAGAAAGCCTGGTGAAGGTATTTTAGCCTTGATCTCCAATGCAATCCTGAGAGATTGTAACTGCAGAAGGAGAGATACAACTTGGGTGGGTGGTTAATAATCTCTGTGACAGGCACCACTGTCCTCTGATGGCAGTTGCTGGAATTGCAAGCACTAATTTCAGAAGACTACTGCATCTCCATCTTATTGAAGTGTGTTTGTAGTTTTAGGGTTTGAACGACTGAGAAGAAAGCACAGGGACATATTTCAAGATACACAAAAAATAAGGATAAAATTGAATCTTTTTATTTCGGGAAATATATTGATATTCACTGTGCCACAGGATCAAAATCTCACACTTGAATAGATGGGAGGAACAATTATTTTCTAAAAATTATATAAAAATTAAACTGCCAAATTTGCACTAAAATATTTAGACATTTGTAAAAACAAGGAAGCGTATTATTTCCATAACTTACAATAGATTTTGCATTTTTTACATACTTACAAATTGTAAATGATGTTCCATCACTGCTTGCAATGGGAATAAATCTGAAGGAAAGAAAAATGCCTTATACAATAGTCCCCATCACTTATAGAAAGTTTCACTTTCTGCAGTTTCAGTTGCCCAAGTTTTAAATTTCATACCATTCTGAGTAGTGTGATGAAATCTCACGCTGTCCCACTCCATCTCGTCTGAAGTCTTTGCCCATGCCTATGTACTGAATGCTATTGCCTAGGTTTTCTTCTAGGGTTTTTATAGTTTCGGGTTTTACATTTAAGTCTTTAATCCATCTAGAGTTAATTTTTGTGTAAAGTGTAAGGAAGGGGTTCGGTTTCAGTTTTCTGCATATGTCTAGTTTTCCTGCATCTCAGCAGGGATGGAAACCATCCCTTTGTCCATGCCATATATGCTACCCATCCCTTTGTCACTTGGCAGCTGTTTTACTTATCAGATAAGAAGAAACCTCATATATAGGGTTTGGCGGCTTCAGGTATCCACTGGGAGAGTTGGAACATCTAAGGGAGACTACTTTATTTACCTTAATACATGTGAGAAATGCCAAACCGTAGAATGTCTCTTATTTTCCATTTTTGACTCCATATGTTTCAATATTTACATTTTGGGATCTAAGAGTGAGACAGATGTAGTCACATTTTCGAAGCCAAGAAAGTCATTATCTTTGAAACAACAAAATGCAAGTCCAAGAATAATTATAAATATACCTGTCATCTGGCTTGTCTAGGCAAAGAAGGGCTGCAAAGCAATATAAAAGCAGCTTATCATTCATTCAAGTTCATCGAGATCTCCAGAGTGCTGGGTTACAAGTCTGTGCATAGCATTATATACAAGACAAATAAGATCTCACAATGTTTCCTTGTCCCATTTTTTTTTCTCTCAGGCCTTCTATTAGTTTTATAAAATACAAACACACACACACACACACACACACAGTCAAATGCAGTCCAAGTTTTATAGTAGAATCAAAATATACACTGGAATATTCAGCAATTAACATATTGTTGCACATAAGACTCTAAAACCACC
Source organism: Hylobates moloch (assembly GCF_009828535.3). Lineage (NCBI taxonomy): Eukaryota > Metazoa > Chordata > Mammalia > Primates > Hylobatidae > Hylobates > Hylobates moloch. The sequence goes on along the minus strand of NW_026652279.1, from coordinate 67,859,222 downwards.
GGAACACTCCAAAACTGAGCCCTGTCCTCAATCTTCTGTTTGCCTATTACCATAAAAACATTTCTTCATCCAGTAGAACAATCTAACCATTTAAGACTCTCAGGAAGGAAACAGCAAACATTTTTAACCTGTAAGTTTTCAACATTTGATTACAACTATAACCAATGATAGCATTGATTAGAGTTATAAAGTAATCTACACAAAAGGATTGCTGTGAGAATTATAAGGATACAAAAGTCTAGATCAGTGTCCCTTGGCTGTCAAACAGAAAGCACCTGATAAATATCAGCAACTGTGGAATATGAGAAAATATTTATAAAAATGGAAGTAATATACTAGCTTTTATTTTCAAATGTTAAAAATACAAAGGCAGATTTTAATATATGTTCTCAGAACAGCAAAATGAATGATAATTATTCCAGTATTCTCCAGTCACCAATTATTAAGTGACTGGAGAGATAAATGTAGCTATTAATACTGCACAGCTTCCGTTCTTTCCTCTGCACTTTTATCTAACAGATGATGATTTGTAATGGCACAACCTCAACACCCTCCCACCTGTAGTTTATTAGGAAATCAGCCAAGTAACAGTATTGCTCAGTTACTCACAGCAGGGAGGTAGACACATAAAGGGTCAATTTTTGTCATTTCACAGGTGACACCTTCATCCAGAAATCACGCTCAGCACTTGTACTGCCCTCATTCACACAGGACTTAGCCAGTGATATGCAAATGAAGTATCCTGGTGGGCAGATGCCACTTTCTATTTAAAAACTCTGGGTTTATGGGTTACTGTATAGATTTTGAAAGAGATTTAAGAATGAATTATTCTTGCACAGTGTGTGTTTGCTAAGTTTATGCCTTAGGAGAGTAAAACACATTATATATCTTCCCTTGCTCTTTTTTTACACACTATTTAAACTTCATGTAAAGATGGAGACTTTGGAGATGTTTTTAAAACATGTGAACAACCACATAAATACTTATGCTGCTACAGGAGAGAAGCTATTAGGTTGTGTCTATATTGAAAAATGTGGGAAAAAATAATTCCACGACCAAAATTTCTGTTGTCATGGAGGCTTTGCACTGATTTGTTAGTTTCATTTATTAAACTATAATCAGTCCGTATTGGTATCAAAATGCCATCACGATAAAATAGTACTACAGAAGCAGAGACATTTCTATGGTTACATGTTTAATATTCTGTTGTCATTGAATTCATGTAAGAACTCAGAAACAATGCACAAAGAAACACCAGGAGCAACAGAAAAATGAATTATTTCAAACCAAAAACCAGATTTCAAAGTCCAGTGTGCCTGTTAATATTCTGTAGAAATTTAACGTATACTCAGTGAGTGTTTCTGTGGCAAACCAAATAGGTATACACTAAGTGATGTGTATTTGAAAAGGATCTAAGATAATGTATCATCAAATTCTTTTCTTGTGAAATCTGTTTCAATTCCTAGACAGTACTCTTCTCATTATAGTTAAAATTCCAAAATCATGAGTAGAGGATTTTGTGGGTTTTGTTTGTTTGTTTGAAAGACATTACATCTAGAATCATTGTTAGTATCACTTAGAAAGTTTTTTTTTTTTTTTTTTTTGGATGAAGCTTTGCTCTTGTTGCCCAGGCTGGAGTGCAACGGCACGATCTTGGCTCACTGCAACCTCTGCCTCCCGGGTTCAAGAGATTCTCCTGCCTCAGCCTCCCAAGTAGCTGGGATTACAGGCATGAGCCACCACACCCGGCTAATTTTGTATTTTTAGTAGAGATGGGGTTTCTCCATGTTGGTCAGGCTGGTCTCGAACTCCTGACCTCAGGTGATCTGCCCGCCTCGGCCTCCCAAAGTGTTGGGATTACAGGCATGAGCCACTGAGCCCAGCCAAAAAATTTTAATACTCCTACGTATTTTTTTTTCTTCTAGAACTGTTTTGCTTTTTCCATAAGAAAAATAGAATTATTCCTTACTCCTCTTTATAATTATTTATCTGGTCATCTCTCTTTTAATTGCAAAATCACAAAAGTGACAAATTCTTCATAGCTTGGTATTCACAGGCTTCAATAGAAGTTTTGGTAGTTTCATGACAGAAAATCAAATATAAATATGATAAACTTCATATATGAAAAAAACCGACCTAGTCTAAACTGAATGTGTGATAGCAATCCTTGATACATGTGCACATATCTTAGCAAAGGCTGAGAACAGAAAATAATTCTAGTAGGGTTTTCCAGAAAAACAGACCCCAAAAATATGATTTACTATAAGTAATTGGTTCACACAATCATGTAGGCTGAGAATTTCCAATAATGTAAATAATTATCTATAGAAATAATGTAAAATAATTATCTATAGAAAATGTACCAAAAAATAGAATGTTGACATATGTCTACTGTACAGAAACAAAGTATGTGAAAGAGAGAGAAAGCTGCACTAGAAACTTTTGAGAAGAACAAAAAAGTTTATAGATATTATATAAATCAGTGAAAATAAATGTGAGAAATAGATTTAAAATAAAACAGAAAAACCAAGAATTAAATTATGATTTTAATGTTATTTTAAACTTCATAATGCTCTTGATTTTATATTTAAACAGTTCCTAAAAAAACAACCTCGAGAGCTGCACCTGGAAATCTCTAGATACCCTGATGCATGCTTGCTTTTGCTTTCTTTCTCCTTCTTCACCATATTATTTTTATTAAAGTCTTACACTAATATACCCAGAGTAGACTTGTGAATTCATTTACTTATCTAACCGTATGTAATTGATGCTATCATTTTAGATAGTCTACTACAACTCACTATTTTTTAAAAATGACACAATATATCCATCCATTTCTAAAACTCACACAAAATGGTAGCTCCTGGTAGACCACTTAAAATCTAACAACAAATTTTTGGTTTAAACCTAAACTTTTCATTTTCTATTAGATGGAGAGGGCTGTAAGTACCTGCCTTTTCGTATGAACGCTAATTTTACTACTGATGGTACTACTAATAATTATAATGGCTAAGATTTATTGAGTGTTTAGTATGGACCCAACATTTATATCCAGCATTTCATTTAGTTGTCACAAAAATCTTCTGAGATAAGCAATACTGTTATTATTTATAAAATTCTGAATATTATATATAAATTCTCCAAACACATCAATATTCCAATATCAATACACTTTGCTGTGTACCTCCATATGCTAAATATAACTGTCTCTCCACAGTCATATTTTGATGCATTTGTATTGATAAGGCTAACAGACTTTGTAAATTTTTGTTTACTAAATGATGTTGCCATGGGATATTTCTGCAGCATTTTTTCTTTTAGGCAGCTTGAGAAGAATAAATTCTTCCCTTAGAATATGCAAAACAAAGTTTTGTTTTTCTAAGGTATATTTTATTCAAGTAATTTTTTTCTACATCTGTGATTTATATTTAAATAAATTAAGCTGTCATGTGATTTAGAGCCCTGATTTTACAAACAGAAGGAAGGGCCTCCACCTCTAGAAAATAGAACTCATTCAGGGCGCGGTGGCTCACGCCTGGAATCCCAGCACTTTGGGAGGCCGAAGTGGGTGGATCATCTGAGGTCAGGAATTCGAGACTCGCCTGGCCAACATGGTGAAACCCCGTCTCTACTAAAAATACAAAAAATTAGCCGTGCGTGGTGGCGGTCGCCTGTAATCTCAGCTACTCTGGAGGGTGAGGCAGGAGAATGGCGTGAACCTGGGAGGTGGAGCTTGCAATGAGCCGAGATCGCGCCACTGCACTCTAACCTGGGCGACAGAGCGAAACTCCATCTCAAAAAAAAGAGAGAAAGAAAGAAAAAAAATAGAACTTCCTTAGAAACCATCCTTTCTTTGTATACGGGCTCTCTTTCCTTTACAGTATCCTTAAAGTGAAACCTTATTTTCTTTATCTTTACCTTAAAAGGCATATTTTTTATTATTCAATTTCTCAAAATATTTTTTACTAAATTTTTGGAAAACATTTCACCTGGGCTAAAAATATTTGTCTCCCTTGAATTTTCAAGTGGTTTGTTTCAGGAGAAGAAACACTTATGGCTGTGCAGATTCTTTCTGTACTTCTGGGAGACATTTGTGTATCCTGGAATTGACGACAACATTCCCATTCAAAAGAATTTTGGGAAAAGCAGTTCTGGTCATGCATAGCAAGCATTACACAGAATATGCATAAAACTAACGAATGAATGCATTGTATCATGAACAATAAGCCTAGGCAGATAAGAGGAACTGGGACTCCTTGGAGAAAGAGTTGATTCTAGGCTTGGAACTAGGACAGATTAAAGATGAGCCTGGAGCATCTTATAGCGCCATAAAATTAGGAAGTTCTCAAAATACTGTCACAAACACACACACTGATAAAGGTGTCAAAGGGATGAAAAAACTAACTAAAAGTGCCCCAAATGGCCAAAGCTAGGAAAATGTGAGCAAAAAATTAGATAACATAAACAGCTGAGTTAATAGTACATAAATTAATAATAAATAAACATATAAAGCAGAAGAAAGGACAAATTTCCCATGCAGAAGAATTCCCACTAATTCATATAGATACTCCATCCTCCAAAAGGTTGAGTAGAACGCCCAGCTCCTTAAGTGTGAGCTGTGCATTGTGACATCTTTCCAAATAGTACAGTGTAGAAACAGCAGCAAAAAGAGTAATTTCACAAGGAACAAACCTGACAAACACTATTTTAGCTCAGTGATCAAGGTCAACATCAACAGAGAAGTCATGCTGATAGTATGAACCCTTGTTTAAATGTTAAAAAATAGCGTTTTGCCCTTATCGTCTTCTTTCCCAAAACCCATAACTTCAATGCAAACATGAGAAAAACATTAGACAAATCTCAACAGAGGGACGTTTTGCAATAGTATTCCTTAAGACTACCATTGGTGGCTAATGATATACAGAGACACCTAAGAAGAGCACAAAAATGCCAAATAAAATAATAAGAAGTACTTGCCTTATATCAATTTACTAAAGACTTAAGAAAAATCATATTCAATGATTGCAAATAGCAAAATAAGTTGACTCGAACACTGGAACAAGAGACGTCAACTGTTTACAACTTCTGACTCAGTTAGTTAATTTTATGAATTTATTTATTTTGAGACAGAGTCTTGCCCTGTCAGCCAGCTTGGAGTGCAGTGGCACGATCATGGATCACTTCAGCCTCAACTTCCTGAGCTCAAATGATCCTTCTACCTCAGCCTCCCAAGTAGCTAGGATTACAGGCAAGCACCACCGTGACCAGCTAATTTTATTTATTTTTTTGTAGAGAGGGGGCTCCCCCTATGTTGCCCAGGCTGGTCTCAAACTCCTGTGCTCAAGCTGTCCTCCTGGCTGGGCCTCCAAAAGTGCTGGAATTACAGACATGAGCAACTGCACTCGGCCAAGTTAATTTTAAAATACTGGTATTTTGCCTTTAGAAATGTATGTTTAGTAAAGGGGGAAGAAGCTTCTTGGTATGCCCTCTAAATGAAATACTACTACTATGATATGCAATAATGTAAGCATTTCAAATAAATACATGATAATGAGAAAAAAATGTCATAGTATCAAAAAAGATAGTAAAATTGAAAATTGTACTTGCAGTATGGCTATAGGAGTCAATAAACTCTATTCATTTAAAAATGAAAGGCAATACCAAACATTTAATAATTATTTTCTACTGGAATTAGCTGCCGGAGATTTTTAAAAATCTTCTTGCTTCTCTGAGGACTCAAGTTTTTAACTAATTGTTATATTTATAATAAGATAACTAATATTTAAAATTATTCACATAATATGATAAAATACATTTATAAATATATGGTGTAGATATTAAGTGTGTTGACTTAAAAAGTTAAAATAAAATTAAAGAAAAGAAAACATTGAGCAAATCAAATAAAATAGATATTCTTCTGATTAGGAGACTTCCTTTAACATTTTTTTACTCACATAAAACAAAAATTAAATGTTGGTTTTTGGATAAATACAAAGATTTCAGAACATGACACAAACAGTGAGTTCATTTCCATTTTCCAGGTTATACTCCAAAGAAAGGAAAAGAATGATGAAGTAGATACTAATGGTTGTAAAATAAATAATCTAGATTGGCATTATTCCAATATCCTAATTGAAAATAGGACTCATAAGAGATTATATTGAGTAAGGGTGCACCTGAAAGTAGTTTTCAGGACATATGTGTAGTGGGAATCAACTAATAAGGAAATGTCTTTTCTAAGGATCATTTATGACCTTTCAAATATCCAAGCAGAGGAATCGGTATATACACAAATGAGACAGTATGAGCAAGTTGCCTTTACTTCTAAAAGGACATATAGATACAGAGATGGAAAGGCGGGGTGGGGGCGGAGAAAAAGAGAGAGAAAGAGAGAGAGAGATTCATGGATAATTGGAGCTGTTTGGAGGTACAGATAACCGGAATCAAAAGATAACATATCCATTGACATGGAACCCAGAAAGAGTTTATTTTGAGAAAACAATTTATAAGAATCACCCTAAGAACTACAAGAATATCTTAATAAATTGTGTAAACAAGTATAAATATATAACATTCTATTCTTCAAGTAAAATATAGTGAGAATGAGGGTTACAGAGTGAGAAATAGAAAAGAAAGTATTTTTTTCCTTCAGAAGATGCATTAAAATAACATTTTTAAAAAATATCTATATATTTTGTCAAACTGCAGTGTATATAATAATGCTGATGCAATAAAAAGTCTTATAGAAATTCCACATATCAGAGAAAATGCAGTTAAATCCAAATAGTAAAATTGATAATAACGATGTCACACTAATAAGAATACATGAAGCCAGGAGTGTACACCTGACTGTAATTACATCACTAACACCTGAGGAAACGAAAGTTGATTAATGAGAAACAGATGCTAATTTTGAAGCCTGCAAATTCAAATATATTTAATAATGTGAAGATGTGGTATGCAAATGAAGCATAAGAGGCAGTATAGGCCATGGATTTTATTCTTTTCTTTATATAAGAAAATAATAAAACTCACATGTTTTAAAGAATTGCTATAGAATATAGCATGATAAAAATGGATCAAAAGTAACATAAGTTGAAGCGCAGGCAGTTTTAATTTTTAGCTATTGAAGTCTATTTAATAATGATAATCAAAACTAATAATTTCATAGCTACAAGAAATGTTAATATAGTTCCTTTTGTTATGCCAATTTTATTAATTACGAATTTGTTCTTAAAACTAGTTTGAATCTTAGCCTACAAGAAAAGGTTGAGATGAAATATGAAATTACCATTTGATAGGAAGTGCAGATTCTGCATGTGACTGAAGATTCAACAAGCCACATCAACACGGGGGAACAATATTTCATGGTAATTAAACATTAGTATAATAGTAAATTTCATTTGGGTAGAAGATATTATAAACTCTGATTTTGTTTATGTTTAATCACTCAACAAAGTTATTTCTTAATTTCAGCAAAGGCCCTTCACTTCTCCAAGATCTTAAGGTACATGACACTAACCTACTTTTCAACCTCAGAGTGACACCTGCAATTACAACGTTACTCTGTATCATTTACATCATTACACTATGTAGATGAGCTTACAGAACACCAGCTAGGATATGTTACTCCTTGAGCACCTTTACTACAATTTTATTTCTAGTATCAGGAACTTGAAGCACCCATGCTAAGTATTAAAGAAGGAAAAGAATAAAATTATAATAATCCAGAACAACCTTTGAAATAATTCATTGAAGAAATTTGACTCACTAGGCATAGGAAGTGTTATCATATAATTAAGTCAAGTTAAAGGAAAAAATAGTATTAGAAAATGTGTTCAGTTTCTCCAGTGCTCTGAATAGTCAACATCTATTAAAGAACAAAAGAATGTCCTTCAGATAAAGGCCCCTGCTTTCCTGGAGGCAATAAAATGCATGACACACAAGCAGTGATGAGTTTCTGAGACTCCTAGAGAACACCAAGTCCTTGTAGTCTTTTCACATTTTGTCCTTTTTAAAACATTAGCTCTACATTTATGTCAATTTCCTTGTGAGTTTAGCGAGGTTATTTAAAATACCCTTAAATATTTAATATAAGACTAAAATCATAAAATATATTTCCTTGGGAGACCATTTTAGTCACAGCAAGGGAGGCCACGTCTATTAAGAATCTTTCATTCCAGTGATGTCATCAGAGGAAAAAAATGCATGCTATTTTTTGGGAAGAAATATCACTTCCAAGAAAATAAAAATAATTGCTTTACCAATAAAAATAATTGCTTTATCAGCTTCTTTAGCCATTTGATGTTTCATATATCTTTTCCTACAGCAATAATATATATTGAGAATTTTTAACATTGAATCAAAACATAGCACATCAACGCCATCCATTTTTACCAGAGGCAGTAAATCTGAAGCCACTTGTAGAGTCTATTTTTTTCTAGCATATTAAAAATAAAAAATAAATACTTCATTTTATTCCAACAAAGGAAAAAAAGATCATTTACCTCTAGTGATTGAATTCAGCATTTCAAATAAATTCTACAACAAAATATACCCTAAGGACAGGGTTGACAATCACAAAACAAAAACATGCAACAATTCACCAATCATATTAACATTAACTCACATACCTCAATGTTACTCTACCCAAACCATGTGGATCTACGTGGTAGAAGATGCACAATAAAGCACAGAATTCCTCCAGGGATTAATTAAAATTAACTGTCTCCACATAAAGACTGGATTATAGGAAATAAAGTTGCTGAATAGACGGCAATGGGAAATTCTCTTTATTACGTGCAGAGAAACTAGAACACTGGAAACCCGTGTTTTACAGGGTGCACATCAGAGACAGAAGTGAATAGTTTTGGTGAGGCACGTGGGTTAGTTTAACCTTTCCTAAAGAAATGTAAGCCTCTGAAAGATTCTCCAAAACGGCCTTTTTGCTTTATTTCCCAATTAGTATACACTAATTGAATAAGTGTCTTATTTTTAGGGCAACTTATTAAATTTCATTAATTTATTTTTGAACTCAGTCTTCCTAGGCCAACTCAAATTCAGATCTTCATTTTTATCTGTGCCATAAACACTACCAACTGCTTTAATTCAGTACAAATGATCAAGACAGCCTTAACATTCTGCTCTGACTGAACTTTAGACAGATTTCTTTCTGACTGTAGCCCTCCCCCTACCTCCGTCTTGTTAGAGCATTTACTTTTTTTAAAAAAAGTTGGCAATCGTAAATTCTTTCTTTGCTCCTTTGAGATATTAATCTCCCATCCTTTTGCCAGTTTTACAACCCAGGAATGTATTTTTAAAGGATCTGGGAGCCATCCGTTTGAAATATAATCATCAAGAAAGACAGGGTCCCTGTCTCCCAGTCTCTGCGGGAAGGTAGGAGCCTAAATTCTTCAAGTGCCAATTAGCAAACACTGATGGCATGATCACATCGATCAACCTCATCTTAAAGTCCTCCGGCACTTTTTCATTAGCTCATCTTAGTGCTTAAGACTTTCCAGTGCTTCAAACTCTCCCGCCTTTTCCTTCAAGAGAGTTGAATTCAATCTCTGTCCCCTATTACGATAGTCTTAAATTATTCTCTGCCTGTTTAAATCCATCTGATGCAAGTTTTCTTTGATACATCAAAAGCTGCTAAACAAATGAGAGAAACTAGTTGGACTATACAGGGACAAAAAGAGGTGATGGTAGCTTTTCTTAATTGTAAATAAGAATGGTTTCGTCTGGATGTCAAATGACACAAAGAAAATGGGCAGTCATTATATGTAAAACATCAGCAGTAGCATCTGATTTTCCACAATTCTTTCCTAGGGTAAGAACCAATATCTACCAATACTTTTAATAGGATATAGCATGTATAAGGTGATAACAAATATTTCTGAATTGCAGAATGTGCAAATAAAGAAATCAAGAAGGCAAAATATATAAAGCCCACTTTCCCCTAAAAAAAAAAATTCATGTGGGAAATATTTTTCTAGCATCTCCTTGTTTTACCCTATACTTTGCTCTGCCTTTTTACTTTTCACATCGTAAGCTAATTTGATTCTCTTGAACTTTTATTTCCACAAATAATTGAAGAAAGAGAAGAACTGAAGCCAGTAGCAATGACAAGTTTGAGAGGCAAATTGTTGTATTCACATTCTTCTAGAAAATGTCTAACACCTGTTTCTATACAAAATCCATCCCACATTTTCCAGGTATATTCTTAAGCAAGATTTCTTTTAAAATGTTATTAAACTCACCAGATTTTTATGAGTGGAAATTTGTCATGTAATAAGACTATGAAATAATCTGTCTCCCAAAAACCAAACCAGAACACAAGTCTATACCTCTATGAAAAGGCACATAAATTCAAACAAAGAATTCAAATATTATTTTCTTTACAATGGAATTGACAAATCTACAATTCTGCTTTAATATTTCAATTTGTCTGAATTACAGATGTAATTCTGTATTTAGTTCTATAATTAGCTCTGTGTGTACTGAGCTAATTCGTATGTAATGCCAATAATCATGTTTGTACAGAATGGCACGTAAGGACGAAGATTTTCTGTAAGCACTCCCAAAGATTTGTAATGTAACTGCGTATTTCCCATATTAAGAATAATTCACATTTGTTATCTATCAAAACAAATATTCAGTCTTTAAACTAATACAGCTACTAATGTAAAAGGCCAACAAAAAACTTTTAAAATTCATGTAGTAAAAAGCAATGTTGTGTATATATATATATGTATATATAAATATATGAATCATATATATGAATTATATATATATATATATATGAATCCCATTGTTTTCTAATCCAGAGTGAGATATGAGAGGAGCAATACCCTGGACACTACATTTTGGTACATGCATTTTAAATGTTATTTTTACTACTTAACTACCAATTATAATACTTATCATATATGACCTGTATTTTTAAGTTTATACACACACAGAAAGAGAGAATCCTCAAATAGTATAGCTAAATACATGTACATCAACATATTTTGCAAACGTAAATCAATACAATAATGGAGTAAAGATCCACACAGGAAAAAATGGGTCTGTGTAGGTAGGTGTGTCATGCAATAATGATGCCTAAATAATAAAAATATAGTGTAGTCTCCTTTCCAAATTTCTGCATATCATTTTAAATCCAATTTTGGACCAGAAAAAGCATTGTGGAATCCTAGATATGGCCATTCCTTGAGATTGGGAAAGTTTGATTACAGTTTATGTAGTAGGCAACGAAATGTTCCAGACTAAAACGAAGAATGTGTATGACTTGAGTACTGAGTTGAGAAAGCAACTTTTTGAAGAGAGTGAAACTTAAACATCATTTCATAAAATAAAGAATTAATTTATTTAATGCCATGAAGCCCAAGTACAGAAAAAAAATCTACTACCACATCTTGCATGAATGTCTGTGGAAATAGGAGATAGACCCTCTCTATTTTATTTCCCTATTTTATCAATACAACTCTAGCTGTTTCAAAAATTGCTATGTTTTACCTAAACTTAAATTCCACAAGGCATCCGCCACTAAATTTTATAAATTTTTCATCTTTCTGGCTTATTGTAATACTATATACAATAAATCAATAAGGTAGCAACAGTTAGATGAAAACATAATGTTGGGGAAATTTCAAAACTGATTTAAAAACTATGAGTCTTTAGATTCGGAGTGCCCAAAGTGTCTCAATCACAGCAAGGATAAAGAAATCTACATCTGAATACCTTAGACTGAAATAGCTTATTACCAAAACAAAGGGAATATTCTGAAAGTAGCTAGATAGAAAAAATTATTTGTAAAGAAGCAACAATAAGACTGATTTGTTAACAACCATGAAAAACAGAAGATGGTGAAACAGTATTTTAAGGGTGCTGAGAAAAAAAAAAGTTGTGCATCTAGAATATACTTTTAATACAACTACCTTTCAGGAACAAGAATAAAATAGGCACATATTCAGACAAACAACAAATAAGAGATTTAGCAGAAATAAGACCTCACTAAGCAAAATTCTAAAGGATGTTATTAAGGCAGAAGTAAAATGACCAAGAGGGAAAGTCTGCAATACAAAAAAAAATAATGAGGCAAAAAAGCCCTGGTAATTTGTGTGTGTGTATATATATGTACATATATAATATTTGGTAATATATACATTATTGAATAATAAACACATTAGGAGAAAAGTCATCATAGTTTTATTGTCACATAGAAAAGCTAAACTCCACTTATACTTTGTTAAAATTACTATGCATAATAAAATATTTTTCCTTAAAATAAGACAAATACCACATATAATGTCCAAATTAGCAGAAGAAAAATAGTGATATAAGAAAAAAAGAAATAATAGAATTAATCAAAAATAAAGCAAAGAAAAACTACATAACTCTATTCATCTGTTCTCATGCTGCTAATAAAGACATACCTGAGACTGGGTATTTTATAAAGGAAAGATGTTTAACTGACTCACAGTTTAGCATGGCTGGGCAGGCCTCAGTAAACTTAAAATCATGGCAGAAGGAGAAGCAAGCATGTCCTCTTCACATCATGGTAGGAAAGAGAATGAATGCAAAGTAAATGGGGAAAAGCCTCTTATAAAACCATTGGATCTTGTGAGAACTCACTCACTATCATGAGAGCAGGATCAAGGAAACTGCCCCAGTGATTAAATTATCTCCCTCTGGTCCCTCCTATGACACCTGGGGATTAGGAAAACTACAATTCAAGATGAGATTTGGGTAAGGACACAGCCAAAGCATATCTTTCCCCCCGGCCCCTCCAAAAATCTCATGTCCTCACATTTCAAAACAGAATCGTGCATTTTCAACTGAAAGTCTTAACTCATTCCAGCATTAACCCAAAAGTCCAAGTCCAAAGTTTCATCTGAGACAAGCAAGTCTCTTTCACCTATGAGTGAGCAAACTGAAAAGCAAGTTAGTTACTTACCAGATACAATGAGGGTACAGGTATTAGGTAAATACGCCCATTTCAAGTGGGAGAAATTAGCCAAAACAAAGAGGCTACAGGCCCCATGCAAGTCCAAAATCTAACAGGACAGTCACCAAACCTTAAAGTTCCAAAGCAACCTCTTTGACTCCATGTCTCACATCCAGGTCACTCTAATGCCAGAAGCATGCTCCCATGACCTTGGTCAGCTCTGCCCCTGTGGCTTTTCAGGGTACAGCCCCTTCCTTGCTGCTTTAACAAGCTGGTGTTGAGAGTCTGCAGTCTTCCCAGGTACATAGTGCAAGCTGTCAGCTGATCTACCATTCTGGGGTCTGGAGGATGGTGGCCCTCTTCTCACTGCTAGGCAGTGCCCCAGTGGGGATTCCATGAGGGAGCTCCAGCCCCACATTTCCCTTCCACATTGCCCTAGCAGAGGTTCTTCATGTGGGCTCCACCTCTGTAACAAACTTCTACCTGGACATTCAGGCATTTCCACACATCCTCTGAAATCTAGGCTGAGGTTCCTAAACCTCAATTCTTGACTTCTGTGCACCCACAGGCTCAACATGATGTGTATGTCACCAAGGCTTAGAACTTGCACCCATGGAGATATACTGTGGCCCCATTTAGCCATGGCTGGAGATAAAGCAGCTGAGACACAGGGCACCACGTCCCGAGGCAGCACAAAGCAGAGGTCCCTGGGAAAGGCTCACAGAACCATTTTTTGGTCTTACGCCTCTGACATCTGTGTTGAGAATGGCTGCTGTAAAGGTCTCTGACATGCCCTGGAGACATTTTCCCCATTGTCTTGGTGATTAGCATTTGGCTCCTTGTTACTTATGCAAATTCTTATAGTCAGCTTGAATTTCAACTTTTCTATTTCATCATCAGTCTGAAAATTTTCAAAACTTCTGTGCTCTGCTTCGCTTCCTCTTAAATGCTTTGTCACTTAGACATTTCTTCCATCAGATTCCCTAAATCATCTCTCTGAAGTTCAAAGTTCCACAGATCTCCAAGGCAGGGGCAAAACGTCACCAGTCTCTTTGCTAAAACATAAAAGGAATCACCTTTATTCCAGTTGCCAAAAAGTTTCTTATCTCCATCTGAAACCACCTCAGGCTGGACTTCATTGTCCCCATCACTATCAGCATTTTGGTCAAAGCCATTCAACTAGTCTCTAGGAAGATCCAAACTTTCCCACATCTTCCTGACTTCTGAGCCCTCCAAGTCTCTAAGAAATTTCACACTTTCCCATATTTTCCTGTCTTCTTGTGAACCTTCCAAACTGTTCCAACCTCTGGCTGTTACCCAGTTCCAATGTCACCTCCACTTTGTCAGGTATCTTTACAGAAGCACCCTATTACCCAGTACCAACGTACTGTAATAGTTCGTTCTCACACTGCTATGAAGAAATACATGAGATGGGGCAATTTATAAAGGAAAGAGATTTAATTGACTCACATTTCCTCATGGCTGGGGAGGTCTCAGAAAACTTGCAATCATGGGAGAAGGGCAAGCAAACATGTCCATCTTCACATTGTGGCAGGAAAGAGAATGAGTGCTGCACAAAGGGGAAAAAACCCCTTATAAAACCATCAGAACTCATGAGAACTCACTCACTATCATGAGAACAGCAGCATGCGAGTAATTGCCTTCATGATTCAATTACCTCTCACCAGATCCCTCCCATGATACCTGGGGATTATGGGAACTGCAATTCAAGACAAAATCTGAGTGGAGACACAGCCAAACCATATCAACAACTCTATAGCACAAAGGTAAACCAAAAAATAAAATAGGCATGAATCAAATATTTCAGTAATTATTATAAATATAAATGAGTAATCTCTTTAGTTAAAATACAAGAATTTAAGACCATATTTTTAAAAATTGGAAATATGTTAATTATCTGAAATACACCTGTATTAAACAGATACAGACAGACTTTTTGAAATATACAAAAACATATAAATTCTAGTTAAAAGTATGCAGGTATAATCATCTTAATATTACAACAAATTGTATTGGCTCAAGGGGAAGTCACTATATAATAACTTATAAAGAATGAATAAAACGAATTCCTCCTCCATACCATAAAAACTTCCCATGGACTAAGGACAAGTATAAAAAGCAAAACTATTCAACTTTTATAAACAATATGCGATGTAACTGTAAACTGTGGTTAAAAAAAGATTTTCTACATAAAAAGTACAAAATATATAGAAAAAGACATGAATTTGAATAACTAAAACTAAGAATTTCTATTAATCAGAAAAATACCACAAACAACATGGAAAGATAAGCCACAAAATAAGAAAATATTTGTAATGCATAAAACTCACGGGAAAACAAATATCTAGGATATATATTTTGAAACCCTAAATATTAAAAACAAGACCAAAATTTTTAAAAAAGAGTGAGCAACAAATTTAACAAGCACTTCATGAAAAAGTATAAAATAATGTACAGTACACATTAATCATATACAATAAATATATTCCCACCTGCCCCAAAAATACTTGCCCATGGTCCTTGTGACTACAGTGTTTACCCCAAGATAACTCTGTCACAAAATATCTCACTTTTATTATTATTTTTGCATTGCTGTAATATATCAACTTTGCAAACAAAAGACATTATTTTATTTATATCATTCTGCTTTCAGTAGTGGTATCTCCACTTACTATATATAATAATTCTCATTTGCTGAAAATGTCAAACCCTGGAAAATGTAGCATTCTTAGTGTGGTGTTAACATCATTCTCAAACAGTTAGCCACAGATTCATTTGGCTAATCTGATATTTCTGAAATAGATGATTCCAATGATTCAGATGATTCTGATGTTAGTTCTGTTAGCTGTTGGGGTCAACAAGAGACAAACCAGGTTCAAAGTTCAGCTGTTTCTAAAAGTGGGTGGTAAATACACAGATGTTTGTTTTATAATTTTTATTTATATTTTACCTCTGTCATTTAAAAATGTGTAATATACAGTCAAATGCCACATAACTTTTCAGTCAATGACAAGTACCATATATGATTGTGTTCTCATAAGATTATAATACAATATTTGTTCTGTATATTTTCTATGTGTCCCTGTCATTAATGAAATATGATCTGTGTAGATGTGTGTGGATGGAGTGTGTGCCCTGGAGCACCATTACCAGCATCATAGCTCCAGTAGAGGTTGCAGTTGCAGGGTTTGAGAGGAGTAAGATTGCTCTACACCCCCTCACTGGATGGGGCTCTGAACCAGCTTTCAGCCCAGTGGTCTCACTTTGACTTGAACTTGGTTGGCAGCTGCAGCCTCCTGTTGTCCTGGGAAGCACTTCGATGGCAGAATGATAGACCCCACCCACCCCCACCACTGGTAGCCAGGTGGGCAATGCTTGCTAGAGCTTCTAGCCCAGCAGTCCCCACTTCTTTGTGAACTCAGGCAGTGGGCAATGTCTCTTGTTGTCCTGGGAAGCACCCAGACAGCAGGGCAGGAGATCCGACCTAACCCTGCCACTGGTAGCCAGGAGGGCAATGCTTGCTGGAGCTTCTGGCCCAGCTCTCCCACTTCTGCCTGAATTTGGTGTAGCCACAGCTTCCTGCTGTCCCAGGAAGCACTTGAACAGCATGATGGAAGACTTTATCAACCCGTGCCACTGGCAGCCAGGCAGGCAATACTTGCAAGAGCTTCCAGCTCAGTAGTCTCACTTTTGTGTGAGCTCAGCCAGTGGGCACAGTCTCCTGCTTTTCCATTAGCACCCAGAGAGCAGGGAAGGAGACCTCACCCACTCCTGCCACTGGTAACCAGGTAGGCAACACTTGCTAGAGCTTCTGGCCCAGCAGTCCCACTTCTGCCTGATCTTGGTGTAGCCACAGCCTCCTGCTGTCCTGGAAGCACTCAGAGGGCAGGGCAGGAGACCCCATCCACTCCAACTGCTGGTAGCCAGGCAGCCAATGCCTGCTAGAGCTTCTGGCCCAGCAATCCCACTTCCATGCAAACTCAGCCAGAAGGCACAGCCTTCTGTTGTTCCAGGAAACACTCAGATGACAGAGAAGGTGACCTTGCCTGCCTCTGCTTTTGGGAGCCAGGCAGGCAACTCCTGTAGGACAGACTTCCAGCCCAGTGATCCCTCTTCTGCCTGAACTCTGCATACAGACACAACCCAATGTTCTCTCAGGAAGCACTCAGACAGCAGATTAGGCTGACCCAGCAAAGATATGGCATATATGCAAACTGTGGGTCCCACCTGAGGGAGCCCCATGGACAAGTACACTCAACAAAAGAAATGCAGGATAAAGACAGTAATTGAAGGGCCAAGAGGAGAGTAGAATTTAAGTCAGTCTACTGAACCCAGCTTTTACCATGATGAAATCCCCAGGGGCTTAAAAAAAAATCCAAAGGACAGCAATTTTAAAGATTGTAGGAATATCTATCCACACAGATGAGGGACAAAAAAAGGCAAGAATACCAGCAACTCAAAAATCCAGAAACTTCAAATGACCACACTAGTTCCCCAGCAATGGTTCTTAGCCAGGCTGAAGTGGCTCAAATGGCAGAAATAGAATACAGAATATGGATATGAATGAAAATCATTGACACTAAGGAGAAACTTGAAACCCAAGCCAAGGAATCTAAAGAATATGGGCTGGGCGCAGTGGCTCACCCTTGTAATCCCAGCACTTTGGGAGGCTGAGGTCGGTGGATCACGACGTCAGGAGATCGAGACCATCCTGGCTAACACGGTGAAACCCTGTCTCTACTAAAAATACAAAAAATTAGCCAGGCGTGGTGGCGGGCGCCTGTAGTCCCAGCTACTCAGAGAGGCTGAGGCAGGAGAATGGCGTGAACCTGGGAGGCAGAGCTTGAAGTGAGCCGAGATTGCGCCACTGCACTCCAGCCTGGGCGACAGAGTGAGACTCTGTCTCAAAAAAAAAAAAAATACAATAAAACCATACAGGAGATAAAAGATAACATGGCCATTTCAAGAAAGCTCTAAGCTGAACTGATAGAGCTGAAAAACTCACTTCAAGAATTTTACAATAAAATTGCATGTAGTAACAGCAGAATTACCCAAGCTGAGGAAGAAATATCAAAGTTCAAAGACTGGCTCTCCAACATAACTCAGTCAGACAAAAGTAAAGAGATAAAAATAAAGAAGAAGGAACAAAACATCCAAGAAATATGGGAGTATGCAAAGAGACCGAATCTACAACTCATTGGTATCTCTGAAAAAGAGGGAAAGTATGCAAGCAACTTGGAAAACCTATTTGAAAATATTATCCATAAAAGTTTCCCTAACCTCACTATTGAGGCCAACATTCAAATTCAGGAAATGCAAAGAACTTCTGCAAGATATTATACAATACAACCATCCCCAAGAAACGTATTCATCAGATTCTCCAAGGTCAAAATGAAAGGAGAAATGTTAAAGATAGCTGAAGAGAAGGGGCAAGTTACCTACAAAGAGAACCCCATCAGGTTGAAAATGGACCTTGCAGCAGAAACCTTATAAGCCAGAAGGATACTGAGCCTATATTCAACATTCATAAAAGAAATTCCAGCCAAAAATTTTATATCCACTCAAACTAAGCTTCATAAGCAAAGGAGAAATAAGATCCTTTTCTGACAAGCAAATAAAAAGGGAATTCATTACCATAGATCTACCTTAAAAGAGGTCCTTAAGGGAATGCTAAATATGGAAAGGAAAGACCTATTGGTTATTGCAAAGACACATTTAAATACATAGACCATTGATAATATAAAATAACCACACAGTCAAGTCTTCATAAGAACCAGCTAACAGCACAATGACAGAATCAAGCATGTACATATCAGTATTATCCTTGAACATAAAAGGGATAAATGCCCCAATTAAAAGGCACTGAGTGGCTAGTTGGATAAAGAAGCAAGGTTCAACTGTATACTGTCTACAAGAGACCCGTTTTACATGCAATGACCCCCATTGGCTCAAATAAAAGGGATGGAGAAATATCTATCAAGCAAATGGAAAACAGAAAAAATAAGGGATTGATATTCTAATTTCTCACAAACAGACTGTTACAATTAACATTGCCTGATGGTTTTAAGGATTTACTAGGGTTTAATTCAACAAGAAGGCATAACTATATTAAATATATATACATGCAACATAGGAGCACTCAGATACATAAAGCAAGTTCTTAGAAAGCCAAAAGAATCTTAAATAACCACACAAGAATAGGGGGAGATTTCAACACCTCACTGACAGTATCAGACAGATCATTGAGACAGAAAGCTAACAAAGATACTCAGGACTTGAATTCAATGCTTGATCAAATGGGCCTGAAGGACATCTACAAAACTGTCCAATCAAAAACAATGGAATATATACTCTTATCTGCACTTGGCATATATTCTAAAATCAGCCATACAACTGGCTATAAAACAACCCTCAGCAAATTAAAAAAAAAAAAAAAAAGAAAGAAATTATACCAGAAACACTCTTAGACCACTGTGCAGTAAAAATAGAAACCAATACTAAGAAAATTGCTGAAAACATGTGTTAGTTTGTTTTCATGAAGACATACCCAAGACTGGGCAATTTACAAAAGAAAAGTTTATTGGACTTAGAGTTCCATGTGGGTGGGAGGCCTCACAATCATGGTGGAGGTGAAAGGCATGTCTAAAATGGCAGCATAAATGAGAAGAAAGCTTGTTCTTGGAAGCTCCCATTTATAAAACCATCAAATTTTGTGAGAACTCACTATCATGAGAACAGTAAGGGAGAAACCTCCCCCATGATTCAATTTTCTCCAACAGCCCTCGTCTTTGACATGTGGGAATTATTAAAGTTCTAGATGAGATTTGGGTGGAGACACAGCCAAACCATATCATTCTACCCCGGCCCCTCCCATATCTCATGTCCTCACATTTCAAATCCAATCATGCCTTCGTAAAAGTCCCCCAAAGTCTTAACTCATTTCAGCATTAACTAAAAAGTCCACAGTCCAAAATGTCATCTGAGACAAGGCAAGTCCCTTCTGCCTATTGAGCCTGTAAAATCAAAAGCAAGTAGGTTACTTCCTAGATACAATTGCTGTACAGGCATTGGGTAAATACAGCCATTTCAATGGGAGAAATTGGCCAAAACAAAGGGGCTACCGGTCCCACACAAGTCTGAAATCCAGCAGGGCAGTCAAATCTTAAAGCCCAAAAATGATCTCCTTTACTTCATGTCTCATATCCAGGTCATGCTGATACAAAAGATGGGTTCTCATGGTCTTCAGCAGCTCCACTCCTGTGACTTTTCAGGGTACAGCATCTCTCCCAGCTGCTTTTGTGGGCTGGTGTTGACTGTCTGCAGCTTTTCCAGGTGAACAGTGCAAGCTATTGGTGGATCTACCATTCTGGGGTCTGGAGGATGGTGGCCCTCTTCCCACAGCTCCACTAGGTGGTGCCCCAGTAGGGACTCTGTGTGGAGGCTCTGATCCCATACCTCCCTTCTGCACTGTCCTAGCAGAGGTTCTCCATGAGTGCCTCACCCCTGCAGCAAACATCTGCTTATGCATCCAGGCATCTCCATACATCTGAAATCTAGGTGGAGGTTCCCAAACCTCAATTCTTAACTTCTGTGTACTCACAGGCTCAACACTACATGAAAGCTGCCAAGGCTTGGGGCTTGCACCCTCTGAAGCCATGGCCCAAGCAGCACCTTGTCCCCTTTTAGCCATGGCTGGAGCAGCTGGAACACAGAGTACAAAGTCCCTAGACTGCACAAAGAGGGACTCTGGGACTGGCCCATGAAACCACCTTTTTCTCCTAGACCTCTGGGCGTATGATGAGAGGGGCTGCCATAAAGACCTCTGACGTGCCCAGGAGACATTTTCTCTATTGTCTTGGGTTTGACATTTAGTTCCTCATTACTTATGCAAATTTCTGCAGCCACCTTAAATTTGTCCTCAGAAAATGAGATTTTTTTTCTATTGCATTGTCAGGCTGCATATTTTCTGAACCTTTATGCTCTGTTTCTCTTTTAAAATTGAATGTGTTTAACAGTACTCAAGTCACCTCTTGAATGCTTTGCTGCTTAGAAGTTTCTTCCACCAGATACCCTAAATCATCTCTCTCAAGTTCAAAGTTCCAGAAGTCTCTAGGACAGGGACAAAATACCTCCAGCCTCTTTGTTAAACATAACAAGAGTCACCTTTGTTCCAGTTCACAACAAGTTCCTCATCTCCATCTCAGACCAATGTGGCCTGGATTTCATTGTCCATATCATTATCAGTATTTTGGTCAAAATCATTAAACAAGTCTCTGGGGAGTTCCAAACTTTCCCGCATTTTCCTATCCTTTTCAGAGCCCTCCAAACTGTTCCCACCTCCACCTGTTACTCAGGTCCAAAGTCGCTTCCACATTTTTGAGTATGTTTTCAGCAGCACCCCACTCTACTGGTACCAATTTACTGTATTGGTTCATTTTCACAGTGCTGATAAAGACAAACCTGAGACAAAAGAAGGAGGTTTATTGGACTTACATTTTCATGTGGCTGGGGAGGCCGCACAATCATGGCAGCAAGAGAAGAGAGCTTGTGCAGGGAAATTCCTATTTTTTAAACAATCAGATCTTGTGAGAACTCACTATCATGAGAACAGTAAGGGGAAACTACACTCATGATTCAATTTTCTCCAATTTGCCCTGCCCTTGACATGGGGATTATTACAATTCAAGGTGAGATTTGGGGGGGGGGGATACAGAGCTAAGCCATATGAAAACCATAAAATACATGAAAGTTAAAGAACCTGCTCCCAAATGACTTTTGGGTAAACAATGAAATTGAGCCAGAAATCAAGATATTATTTGAAACTTATTAGTTTCAAAGATACAATATACCCAGATCTCTGGAACACAAGTAAAGTAGTGTTAAAAGGGAATTTTATAGCACTAAAAGCCCACATCAAAAAGAAAGATCTCAGATTAACAACCTAACATCACACTTAGAGGAACTACAGACACAAGAAAAACAAAATTCCAAACTAGCAAAAGACAATAAATAACCAAAATTAGAGCTGAACTTATGGAAATTGAGATGCAGAAGTACACATAAAAAGGCAATGATTTTAGGAGTTGTTCCATTGAAAGAATAAATAAGATTACTAGATTACTAGCTAGATTAGTAAAGAGAAAAAACAGAGAAGACTCAAATAAACAAAATCAGAAATGACAAAGGGTACATTACCACTGACCCCAAAGAAATACAAAAAAACCCTTCAGAGACTACTATGCACACAAACAAGAAAACCTAGAAGAAACAAATAAATTTTTGGAAACACACAACCTTCCAACATTGAACCAGAAAGAAATTGAATCCCTGAACAGTCCAATAATGAATCTCAAAATTGAATCAGTAACAAAATGCCTTCCAACAAGGGAAAGCTCAGGACCAGATGGAATAAGAGCCAAATTATACCAGATGTACAAAGAAGAGTTAGAACCATTTCTACTGAAACTATTACAAAACATTGAGGAGGAGAGATTCCTCCCTAACTCATCCTAGGAGGCCTGCATCATCCTGACACCAAAACCTAGCAGAGAAAAAAACAAAAATTAAAATTTCAGGCAAATATCCTGGATTAGCATTAATGCAAATATCCTCAACAAAATACTAGCAAACCAAATCTTGCAGCATGTCAAAAAGCTAATCCACCATGATCAAGTTTTTATCCTTGAGGTGCAAAGTTGGCTTAAAATACGAAAGTCAATAAATGTGATTCATCACATAAACAGAACTAAAAACAAAGCCCACACGATGAAAAAGGCCTTCAATAAAATTAAAAATCCCTTCATGTTAAAAACCTTCCAGAAACTAGGTATGAAAGGAACATACCTCAAAAAATTAAGAGCTATGTAGAGCAATGTATTGTCACGGGATCCTCAGGGTGTTACTTTTCCAGCTGGAAACCTCTGTGGCTGGTGGTACCTTTCCAAGTTTTGCTTGGGCCTGCTGGGTTTGTTCTGCCCACTCAGCCCGGCAGGCTGCACTCAGCTTATGCTACTGGCCCGGATACTGTGCCTGCCAAAGGCAAGCCAGGTGTGGAGTGGCAAGGGGTTTCTGAGTGAGCACTGGTTCCAGCCACTGTACACAGCCAGGTGTTCCAGCTGCAGCAGGGTGGACAGCTTCAGGGATTGGTTCAGGGGCCAGCTCTGTGAGAGGCAGAAGCTGGACCAGGCATACTGCAAGTAGCTTTCACTGCGAGCACTGGGGAATGTGGTGGCACCCAAAAGCTTGGAGACACTAGGAACCATAGAGCCCCAAAGATGGTGTCACAGCCTTGGCTAAGGGAGTCCCTAGGTCTGGGCTCCCAAAAGAGCCACAGCTCTTCTCTCCTTCTTGTCATCTACAATGTGGTGAGCAGGGGCCATTTCAGTCTGGTTTGTGTTACAGCTTTCTCAATCCTGCCATTCAGTGGGTCCTGAGTTCTTGCCCCATGTTCAGGAACAATGAGGTACATGGACAACTGGAGGGTGAGCAAGGCAGAGCTCCTTCATTGAGCAATAGAATAGCTCTCAGGAGACCCAAAGTCAGTGCTCCTTTCTGGAGCCAGGTCATTCTGAAGAGTGTCCAGCTCTTGGAGGAGAGGAGACCCATAGTGGGTAGCTCCTTTCCACAGTCAGGTCATCCTGATAAATTGAGGAGACCAAAAATGGGTAGCTTCTTCCCAGAGGTGGTAGTCCTGACATCCTTGTGAGTCTGTCTGAGTCCAGGGTTTTTATGGGCCCAGAAGGGAGGAAGTGTGTGTTGATGGGTTCACAGGCAGGCCCAGGAAAAGTACTATAATTTCTCACTCCAGACCATGGACTCCACTCAGAACTGGCAGCCCAGCTCCCAGGCTTCAGGCTGTCCCTGGCTTGAAGGTGGGGTTTCACCAGTGACCCATCCTTTCCTTCCAGAAACGTGTCTCCCTCTCACAATCAACATGCCATCCACAGCACCCAGGCTGTTTATGCTGAGGGGCACCTGCAGGCCCATGCTGAGCTTCCCTTACCCCCCTTCACCCTTCCTTTGATTGTTGAAACCCAAAGTCTGGAGGGGGTCAAGGCAGCAGGGGCTGGCATGTCAGCACCACCTCATGTGTGTGCACACCTGCCCAGATCTCAATAGTGCCCGGGCTTGGTGACATATTTGCTCCACACTGGAATGGGTGCCAGGAACAGGGGGGTGCCAGGAACAGGGAGATGCCAGGGAGTGGGAGAAGGCACTTCTGAGCCTGCAGGGGCAGGGGTTTTTCCAGGCCCCAGAAAATGCAGGAATGCTTGGGTCCAGAGCCACTGCTGGGCAGCTGCAGCTGTGCCCGGGAGCATGGGGCTCCTGCCCCAACTCAATAGGGGGAGGGGCTCTTTTCTGTTCCAGGCCCCCTCTGACTCCACAGAGCACACAACCCTGGCCACACCTCCTGTGCTGCAGCTGGCATCCCCACAGTGGCTGCTCCAGACAGGCCGCCACCACAATCATAATGACAAACCCACAGCCAACATCATACTGAATGGGCAAAAGCTGGAAGCATTCTCCTAGAGAACCAGAAAAGGACAAGGATGCCCATTCTCACTGCTCCTATTCAACAAGGTGCTGGAAGTCATAGTCGGAATGATGACTCCAGAGAAAGAAAACACAATCAAATAGGCAAAGAGAAAGTAAAAAAATTTCTGTTTGTAGATGATATGATTCTATACCAAGAAAATCCCATCCAAAAGAGTGTACGTATTCTCTGCCCAAAAGCTCTTAGATCTGGCAAACAACTTCAGCCAAGTTTCACTATACAAAATTAATGTACCAAAATCAGTAGCATTTCTATACACCAACAATATCCAAGCTGAGAAACAAATCAGGAATGCAATCCTATTAACCATAGCCACAAAAAGAAAAAATACCTAGGAATACCGCTGACCAGACAGGTGAAAGACCTCTACAACAAGAATTAGAATAACTAATTATAATTATAACTAATTCTACTAGTCAATAAAATCAGACATGAAACAAGCAAATGGAAAAATATTCCATGCTCATGGAATATATTGAGCTCATGGATACACCCTTTTGGATAGGATTTTCTTGGTTTGGAATCGTCATCTACAAACAGAAATTGTTTTACTTTCTCTTTGCCTATTTGATTGTGTTGTCTTTCTCTTGCCTTATGCTCAATATTGTTAAAATAGCCATTCTGCTCAAAGCAATCTATAGATTAAGTGCTATTCCTATCAAACTACCAATGACAGTCTTCACAAAATTAGAAAAAAAAACTATTCTAAGATAAATATGGAAGCGAAAAAGCAGCCCAAATAGCCAAGTATGCTACAAGACTACAGTGACCAAAAGAGCATGGTACTGGTACAAAAATAGACATACAGACCAAGGGAACAGAATAGAGAGACCAGAGCTATAGCTGCACACCTATAGCCATCTGATTTTTGACAAATTTGACCAAAAAAGCAATGGAGAAAGGACTCCATATTCAGTAAATATGCTGGGATAACTGGCTAGCTATATGCAGAAGACTGAAACTGGGTCCCTTCCTAACACCATACACAAAAATCAGCTTAAGATGGATTTAAAACTTAAATGCAAAACCTCACACTATAAAAACCCTGAAAGGTAATCCAGAAAATACCATCTGGACATAGGCCCTGGCAAAGACTTTGGGATGAAGAAACCAAAAGCAATTGTAACAAAAATAAAAATTGATGAACGAGCTGTAAACTAAAGAACTTCTGCACAGCAAAATAAACTACAGAGTACAGAGACAACCTATAGAAAGGGAGAAAATGTTTGCAAACTATGCATCTGACAAAGGGCTAATATCCAGAATGTATAAGGAACTTAAATTAATAAGCAAGTAACATATTACCCTATTAAAAAATGGGCAGCAGACATAAACAGACACTTAATGAAGAAGATGTACACACAGCCAACAAGCATATGAAAAAACCTCAACATCACTAATCATTAAAGGAATTCAAATCAAAATCACATTGAGATACCAACTGACACAAGTAAGAATGGCTATTACTAAAAAGTCAAAAAATAACAGATGCATGTGTAGCTGTGGTGAAACAGGAATGCTTGCACACTAATGGTGAGAGTGTAAATTAGATCATCCACTGCGGAAAATAGTGTAGCAACTTTTCAAAAAACTTAAAACAGAAGTACCACTTGACCCAGCAATCCGTTATTGGGTATATACCCAAAGCAATATGAATCATTCTACCATAAAGACACATGCAGTTGTATGTTCATCACTGCACTATTCACACTAGCAAAAACATGGAATTAACTTAAATACCCATCAATGATAGACGGGATAAAGAAAATGTGGTATATAGACATCAAGGAATGCCATACAGGCAAAGAACAAGATCGTGTTCTTTGCCACAACATGAATGGAGCTGGAGGACATAATCCTAAGTGAACTAATGCAGGGACAGAAAACCAAATACCACATGTTCTCACTTACAAATGGGAGCTAAATTTTGCATATACATGGACAAAAAGAAAAGAATACCAAACACCAGGGCCTACTTGAAGGTACAAGTTTGGAAGAGGGAGAGTATCAAATGACTGTCTGTTAGGTACTATGCTTATTATTTGGGTGACAAAATAACTTCTACACCAAACCCCCATGACACACAGTTTATTGATTTACCAAAACTGCACGTATATCCCTGAACCTGAAATACAAGTTTAAAGAAATCCTTCTATGCCTTTTCATAGCTATGTGACTTTGGGTAATCTATTTGTGATTCAGTTTTCTCTTTCATATAATTCAAATAATAATAACGATACCTACTTCATAAGGATGTCAGTATTCAACACATTATGTGGTAATTACAGCATGCTGTTCATAGACAGTGATAAAAAAGGTAACAATAATTATTTTAAGTATTTTTTAAAATTTGCAGCACAAAGAACAAGTATAGAAGAATATGATGCAGTTTTGAGAAGGCTAGAAAGATCATGTGGCTGGCATAGTCCATTTTTTTTCATGCAAAAGTGTTTTCATTTGACAATTTTGTAAAGACTCATACATTTAGATCTTCAACCTCCTGTCAGATACATCCCTGTGTCATAGTTACATCACACAAATGTGATCTACTATTTCCAAACCTATACAATACAATCTCTATTGTCAGTGGTGAGAGTCAGTGCAATTGTCTACATCTTTACTATCTATTCATTCCAAATAGTCATTTTTAAATTCAAATTGTTCCACTGGCAGATTAAATTATATACAGAAAATGCTAAAATAATACATTAAAAACTATTAGAACTAATACATAAATTCAGTAAATTTACAGGACACAAAGCCAACATGCAAAAATCAGTAGCATTTCTAGATACACATGGTGAACAACTGAATAAGAAATCAAGAAAGTAACCCTGTTTACAACAGCTACCAATCAAATAAAATACCTAGCAATAAATTTAACCAAGCAGATAAAAGATCTCCACAATGAAACTACAAAACATTGGTGAAATAAATGGAAGAGAACAGATATAAATCAGAAGATATCTTATGTCCATAAATTAAAAGATTTATATTGCTAAAATGTCCATAATTCCCAGAGCAATTACAGAGAGTTTGTGCAATCCTCATCAAAATACCAATGACATTCTTCACAGAAGTAGAAAAAAGATTAAAATTAACCACAAAAGACTACAAATAGCCACAGAAATCTTGAGCAAAACGAACAAAGCGAGAGGCATCACACTGACTTTAAAATATACTATAAAGCAATAGCAAACAAAACAGTATGGTACTGGCATAAAAACAGACACATAGAAAAATAGACCAGAAAAACAATCACATATTAAAACATTAAATATGTATATAAATCTATGTATTTACAGTCAACTGATCTTCAGTAAAGGTGCCAAGGACACACACTGGGGAAAGTACAGTTGCTTCAATAAATGGCACTGGGAAAATTGAATATCCACATTCAGAAGAAAGAAATTAGACCCTAATTTCTCACCACTTACAAAAATCAACTCAAAATGTATTAAAGACTCAAGTATAATACCATAAACTATAAAACTATTAGAATAAAAAATTGAGGGAATGTTTTAGAACATTGGTCCTGGCAAGGATTTTTTAATAAGACATTAGAAGCTTAGGAAACAAAAGCAAAAATAGACAAATGAAATTACATCAAGCCAAAAATCTTCTGCACAGGAAAGGTGGTTGTGCTATGGGTTAGAAATTTGGATTACTGCTGTTTTGTGAATAAAAAATAAGTATTCCTTTGGTCAAATTTTGTCCCACTGACTTTAGTTCAATTATTTACAATTAGAAGTAAGGTTTTTATTAATAATTTTATTTCCAAATTTTTATTAAATTGAAAGGAAGTAGATCCATATTTTAACTTAAATGTAATTTTCAATATTGTGGTTGCATAGATATACATGTAATAAGTAAGCCAAAAATAAATGTTTAAAAAATATTGGACCACTGATGAGAAAATTCTATCCTAACATATTATCAAATAAAAACATTTCAGTACTCTAAGTTATATTGGAAAATTTATAGAATAGCTTACATAGAAACACTACAACTCAGATAAAATAAAAATCACATTATTATAATTTATGCTAAGA
Source organism: Hylobates moloch (assembly GCF_009828535.3). Taxonomy (NCBI): domain Eukaryota; kingdom Metazoa; phylum Chordata; class Mammalia; order Primates; family Hylobatidae; genus Hylobates; species Hylobates moloch. The sequence continues at coordinate 67,830,643 of NW_026652279.1, read as the reverse complement.
TAGAAGTGTATAACTACTTTAAAGGATGTATAAGTAAAAACATTAAGAATATTTCATACCTTCACACAATTACAGCAAGATTCACATTACAAACTATAGGTCATGGATACAATAAAACAGGCAAATATGTCAATAGTTTAGTTAAAAATGAAGAAAAACTATAAATTCTTGAATCAGCAAAAAGTAACTTTGTTCCAGGTATTTAGAAAGAATAGATTAAAACCAACCCTGTAACCAAGTTTATAAATAAAAATAATTTCATGAGACAGAAATGTGATATTTCTAATTAACAAGGTTGTTCATATTTTAATTTTTATAGTGATAGTGATGAGTGATCATGTAGATGATCCCCATAAATATCTCCTTACAATTGTGAATCTATATGATTGAATCCATATTTATCTTAAATGAATATAGAAAAGTTTGTCTTTAATAAAATATGTTAAAGATACAATATACAGGAAAAACTTCAAAATTAAAAATTAGCCATTTTATGTATGTGTTTCAAAAGAGATGTTGGGCTTGTACCAAAATGTAAACATTTCAGATTTGTTAGGAAATATCTGTCAAATCTATCAAAGATTTATATATTTTAATTTGTTGGTGACTACAACTTTGGCTTTTTGTCTGAAGATTTATTCCTTTTGGCAATGAATCTCAGGTCTATTAGATTTATCATACAAAAATATTGTTCCTTCTCATCAATTTACTATTTAATGATACATGCTCTTTTCCTCAATTATCCTTTATATATTCACACAGAAGTAGTTTGAAATATGTAGTGTTCTTAAGAAATTAATAACTTCAAATTAGATAAAAGTTAATGTTAACTGTGTAATGATATTAAGAACCAATTCTGTGGATACTTTTTTTTTTTCTTTTTAAAGATAACTTCTAAAGATTTTTTTTTTTATTATTGTACTTTAGGTTGTAGGGTACATGTGCACAATGTGCAGGTTTGTTACATATGTATCCATGTGCCATGTTGATTTCCTGCACCCATTAACTCGTCATTTAGCATTAGGTATATCTCCTAATGCTGTCCCTCCCCCCTCCCCCAACCCCACAACAGTCCCCGGAGTGTGATGTTCCCCTTCCTGTGTCCATGAGTTCTCATTGTTCAATTCCCACCTATAAGTGAGAACATGCGGTGTTTGGTTTTTTGTCCTTGCGATAGTTTACTGAGAATGATGTTTTCCAGTTTCATCCATGTCCCTACAAAGGACATGAACTCATCCTTCAGGGGATAAGAAAAATTTTCTTAACATCCATCTTGTTGGACATTGGTTGGTTTAATCTTTTGCTATGAATGTGCATGTGTCTTTATAGCAGCATGATTTATAGTCCTTTGGGTATATACCCAGTAATGGGATGGCTGGGTCAAATGGTATTTCTAGTTCTTGATCCCTGAGGAATCGCCACACTGACTTCCACAATGGTTGAACTAGTTTACAGTCCCACCAACAATGTAAAAGTGTTCCTATTTCTCCACATCCTCTCCAGCACCTGTTGTTTCCTGACTTTTGAATGATGGCCATTCTAACTGGTGTGAGATGGTATCTCATTGTGGTTTTGATTTGCATTTCTCTGATGGCCGGTGATGATGAGCATTTTTTCATGTGTTTTTTGGTTGCATAAATGTCTTCTTTTGAGAAGTGTCTGTTCATGTCCTTTGCCCAATTTTTGATGGGGTTGTTTGTTTTTTTCTTGTAAATTTGTTGGAGTTCATTGTAGATTCTGGATATTAGCCCTTTGTCAGATGAGTAGGTTGTGAAAATTTTCTCCCATTCTGTAGGTTGCCTGTTCACTCTGATGGTAGTTTCTTTTGCTGTGCAGAAGCTCTTTAGTTTAATTAGATCCCATTTGTCAATTTTGGCTTTTGTTGCCATTGCTTTTGGTGTTTTAGACATGAAGTCCTTGCCCATGCCTATGTCCTGAATGGTATTGCCTAGGTTTTCTTGTAGGATTTTAATGGTTTTAAGTCTAACATTTAAGTCTTTAATCCATCTTGAATTAATTTTTGTATAAGGTGTAAGGAAGGGATCCAGTTTCAGCTTTCTACCTATGGCTAGCCAGTTTTCCCAGCACCATTTATTAAATAGGGAATCCTTTCCCCATTTCTTGTTTTTGTCAGGTTTGTCAAAGATCAGATAGTTGTAGATATGTGGCATCATTTCTGAGGGCTCTGTTCTGTTCCATTGATCTATGCCTCTGTTGTGCTACCAGTACCATGCTGTTTTGGTTACTGTAGCCTTGTAGTATAGTTTGAAGTCAGGTAGCGTGATGCCTCCAGCTTTGTTCTTTTGGCTTAGGATTGACTTGGCAATGCTGTGTTGCTAAGGCTAGAGTACAGTGTCATGATCTCAGCTCACCGCAACCTCTGCCTCCTTAGTTCAAGTGATTCTCCTGCCTCAGCCTCCCAAGTAGCTGGGATTACAGGCATGTGCCACCATGCTCAGCTAAATTTTTGTGTTAGTAGTAGAGATGAGGTTTCACTATGTTGAACAGGCTGGTCTCAAACTCTTGGCCTCAAATGATCCACCTGCCTTGGCCTCCCAAAGTGCTGGTGTGGTTACTTTATGTATATATATATATATACACATATATATATATATGAATCATCATCCATGCCTCAAAATTAGAATCCCAGAAAGGAAGTTACCTAACATGACATGTACTCAAGAAATCTGGCCAGCGTGTTGATCAGGAATTAGAAAGGGACAAGAAAGGTACAAAGAGAAGAACAATGATCACACAATTGGAAGAGTCTGAGTTGAAGGACCTCTAAATCTCTGTAGCAGCAGTAGATATGAAGGCTAGAGAGATGTAGGAAATAGGATCAATAAGATTTGAAAACTAATTATATTTCAAGAATGAGAGGAGATAAAGTTGGGAAAAAATGACTCAGACGTTTCTAACTTAAAAAACTAGATGAGAAGAAAACCGCTACCTCACCAAACCTTTGGGAGGTTAGAAAAAATTATACATTTGTGTCCAAATATGTTTGAAGGCACAATCTCTGTTAAAATCTAGTAGTTATTGGATATATGGAGCCAAAATGCAGAACAGAAATTGGAGATAGAGATACAAATCTTAGTGGGAGCTGAAGCCTCAGGGTTGAATGTGTTTGCAAGGAAAAGTAAAGCATAGATGGGACTAATGACAGAGTGTGCCAATAACAGTCATGAAAAATGGTAAAATTTTAGAGGCAGGCCAGGGAGAGCAATATATAAAAAGACGGAAAAAAAAACCCAATTATGTTGTTAAAACAAAAGAGGCAAATGATGCTAGATGTGGTAAGTGGTCCCATTGGAAAAGATAGACCACAGATCTCTCCTAAAGTATTAAATAAAGAAAATAAATGTCAAAAATTAATCCAAGATATAACCCATAAGTGACTGGGAACTTAATGGAGAGAGGAGATTTGGTAAGAAGCACTAATTTAGGATAGGAAATGTATATTTGCTTTGGTGTCTGTTAAGTTCATTATGATGAAATCCACCCAAGAAGATATGTTCATTTGGCAACTGGTGAAGGAGCTTGAACTTGGGTAAACGGACGTGAATTCTATTATTAGATATATAAATATATGACAACTGATAATTTACTAAAATTTTTCATAGCCATTTGATTATTTTATGTATTTCAAACATTTCAAAAATAATCCCAGCTATTAATTGAACACTTGAAATATTCTAGGAACTATGTTAATCTCTTTATGTGTCATGTAATCCTTACAACAAACCTTCAATCTCAGTAGTATTATTAATGATTAGATTTTAAACATGAAAGCACTGGCAGTCACAGAGCAGTTTACATATTTGCCCAAGGTCACATAGCTCTAGAGAGAATGGGCTACAACATGGTTACTCTGAATCCAGATTCTGAACTCTTCGCCACCATGCAGTACTTATTGCAGGTGTTAAGGATAAACGGCTTCTAAACATTCTTAGAAGGAAAATTAGTTGATTCTGCTAAAATTGAAAGACTGAATTTCTCCTTTAAAGATTATTGGAAAATGCCCATGAAACAAAATCTGCAAGAAAATAAGCAAATAATGTAATCATAAAATTGATTTGCTTCTTCAAGAAAGAGGAAACACTTTGGTTACTCAAAATTTGTGCTTGTTATAGAAAGCATACTTTAAGCAATAAGCATGTATTATCTATGTTTATGTTGATTTTATAATTTTTATAGTTTTTTTAACTTCCAAGTCCTTACATGTTTTAAAAGACTAAAACAATGGTTTTAACTCTTATCCTGAAATGTATGCAAATTTTCCAGTTCTGCTTTAGAATTATTTTTACAGAACTATAGATCACCTGGAAATTTTGAATACATTAATTTTCTCTTCACAAACAAATGGTTATTATTACAAGACAATGCAATTGAAGATAGGGTTGCATATTAGCAGTGGATATTTGAAACTAGAACAATGAGTTTTCTAAAGATGAACTTTTTAATACACTCCTACACTTCTGAAAGTAACTATGGGACATGCACTATAATTATGTGTTATAGAAAATGAATAAAAGATGTTCTTCAGAAACAAATATAAAGCAGTATGAGAACTCCCTCTCATCTTTAATTTAAAACAATGCTACCGCACATTTGACCCAAAAGAGACTTTATCATAAAACGTTCAGAATCACATACAAATTAATATAAAAACACATGTTACATGCACTCTCAAATCTAGTATCAATTTTCCACGATTTTTTTTAATGGGTAAAGTTAAGCCATCAACATTTCCCTTACTTTTTCCAGTATGTAAACTCAAAATTATTTTCAGATATTTATATTCCATGAGCTACATATTACAAATTTTTTAAAAAAGCAAAACAAATTGTACCTAGTCATAAATTTCAACTAGGCTTTCATAAGCAAGTAATATATTTCTTAAGATATGGCTGGGCACGGGGGCTCACACCTGTAATCCCAGCACTTTGGGAGGCCGATGGGGGTGAATCACCTGAGATGAAGAGTTTGAGACCAGTCTGGCCAGCAGAGTGAAACCCCATCTCTGTAAAAATACAAAAATTAGCCAGGCGAGTTGGCTGCACCTGTAGTCCCAGCTACTCAGGAGGCTGAGGCAGGAGAATTGCTTGAACCCAGGAGGCAGAGGTTGCAGTGAACCGAGATCACGCCATTGCACTCCAGCCTGGGTGACATGAGCAAAACTCCATCACCAAAAAAAAAAAAAAAAAAAAAAAGATATGGCTAATCAACTACACTATTTCGTAGTCATAGAATTCAGCAAAAACTATGGATCAAAGATATTCAGTTCAAACATTAAAATAAGTTTCTGAGCACTGAAAAACTTAATAGTTGAAGGTACTTGGTAGAAGAGTAGATGTTGCTTACTGAAATCGCTTTATTACTGCCTAGAATATCTATACCCTGCTTATTCTTGAATGGAAAAAAATAAAGTCTCTAAGAGAGTAAATACATACCTATATCAAATAGGAGGTATCTTATCTTAACTGGATTTAATGTTAAATAAATTGATCTTATCCCCACGGAACTTCTAACACTGATCCTGGCATATAGAGCAGATTAGAAAAAAGAAAAAAGCTCACTCTTAGGTAATCAGAAATCCCTTCTACTCTAGTTTTCTAGCGGAGATTATAGATTAAAATCACAGTCATCAATATTATTTCGAAACTAACTTAAGCTAATGCCAGTTTCTTTGGTCAAAGTAAAAAAAAAAAGTGTTAGCTCAATAACAGTGTAGAAATGTTTAGGTCATGTACTTTTCTTGCATTAAATAAGAGGGTGTTACAGAGTGTTTGATTATTGATTAATCTTTATTAATAACAATAGCCTGATTGTTTAGGGTGAAATATATTTTAACCAGGCAAATTAGTCATGCCATGAACTCTAAATCTTCCTTGCCCATCTTGTCTACAGAGGCACCAAATCCTGCCAACTCCACTTCTTAAGTATTGGTATCAAAAAATGTCTCTTTGTCAACTATCCTTCAATCTGCGTAACATTCTATTCTAATTCAGATCCTTATCATTTCATTCTTATCATAACTTCAATTCAAAGTTATTTTTACTAATGCATTTATTTGGGCTTATTATGCTTATTATTAAATATAAAGCTTAACTGATAAAGAAAAAAACCTCCTCATCCAATGTTCCATAAGGTGTAACCATGTTCATAACCTTACAGACATTTTCAATGTAAGTACAAATATGCATGTGAGTATATGCATGTTTATATTCAAGTATTCAATTTTTACAAAAATAAATTCATACTTACTGTTTCTTGACTTGGTTTAAATTGTGTGTGTGTGTGTGTTAACAATGGGATGTAATTTTATTAAGATCTTTGGATAAATTCTTGTATTCAGTATCTCCATTTTATATTTATCGAACATTTCAAAATTAATTTAAATATCAGAGACTAAAAAGAAGTAATATCAATAGTAGGCAAAACTTCAAAATTTTTATATAGAAATGGTCAATAGACAATATCTGAAGGCCTGTTTTTTTTTTCCACTTTATTATACGGGTTCCATAAGAATAAACTGATAAAAGACACTATCCTATTTGGTATTAACATACACAGTATTATTCCATTTTCACATTTAGATATTCATCAATAAATTTAGAAGTAATTTCAAAGCAATTTTACCTTGTTCCTGAAAGTTATTATATCCATATAAGACAGGGAAATTTGCAAATCAGAGATTAGGCAAATTTGAAAGCAAATACCCCAAAGTTCGCATTGTTTAAAGCAGGCTACATCTGTACCTCAAAGTTGCATCCTGTGGTAACTATAATATCATCAGAGAAAATATGCATAAAGGTATTTTAGAGTGGGAATAATATCATCCAATCACATTCCCTTGCATGGACATATAGTTTTGCTATGCGGACCCAAAAGGGAGCCAGAATTGGTCTGTATGGTTGTACCTGGATGCAAATAAGGCCAGTAATTTTCCCTTAAGTGTCTGTGATGTGCTTCAGGCCACCCTTTCCCAGACAGTTCCCAGAAGGATTAGTTATTTTAGGACTAGTAACACTAGATGTTTTCTATTTCCATCCACCTGTTGTATAAGTAGTAAGAGAGTTAGGGAAGCTGGAATGAAGGGAGGAAGTATGATTAAGAGAATGATATTTAAATGTTTATACATAAGCTCTGTTTTGAAGGGTAGTAAAATAATCAAGTGGAAAGTATTCAGCAAGTAATTAGAAATGAGTAATGGGAATTCTGAAAGAAAGTAAAATGCAGATTCTAATACTAGGTGAGAAGTGGAGCTTTCTGATGCCATGGGATTGAGGGCTATACAATAGGTAGTTTTCTATTACCATCTATCCAGGGGTAACAAGTTATGCACAATATCCTGTTTATGAAATACTAGAAATAGGTTTATATCTACAAAGCACTTTCAAGTGCTCTGAACATTTTAGCCCCAGCCAAAATCATACTGATCTCGGTGGTGCTATCTACCTGCCAAACATTGTCTTCATGTCCCTGAAAATTTTCTTTAAAAAGTGGTCTATTTCTACTGTTGCAATTTCCTCAGCCTACTCTTTTTTGAAGTGTCTCTAATCAAAATTATACCCTATTCTTACAATGTACACTATTGGGGTGATGGTTACACTGAAATCTCAGTCTGCACACATACCCCCTAAATTTATACAAGAAAAAAGTTCTAAACTCAAAAAATGCTTTAAAAAATAATCAACAGATTCTCCAAATATTTTAGTTTTTTTCATTTGTTTTCTAATTTTATGACATATTATCCTGGTCCTCCTAGTACCTTCAACAGTTTTGCTTACTCGTCTTCCTCCTGTGGTCAGCAGGTTAGCTGCTAGCTTTCTATTTCTCTCTCTTTATACATTTCTCTATGTAGCTCCACCAATCCCATGACATCAGAAATCTCCGCTCTTCACCTAGTGTTCAAATCTATGTTTTACTTTCTTTCAGAGTTACCATCTCTCATTTCTAATTACTTGCTGAATATTTTCCAGTTGGTTATCTTACTACCCTACAAAACAGAGCCTATGTGTAAATGTTTAAATATAATTCTCTCAATCACACTTCCTCCCTCCATTCCAGCTTCCCTAACTCTCTTACTGCCTATACGATAAAATCAAAACATTTTGTTCTGTCGTTTAGAAGTATCCCCATCCTTATTGTAACTACTCATCATTTCAATTGTTATGCTTCAGTTTAACTTGAGCACTCACTGTGAGCACCCTTGAAATCTTGTAATTTTCTTTCTCTTTTCTGTGTACTATTCCAGTTACAATCCTCTCCCAATTCATTATTTATCTAAAGCATAACATTCTCAAAGAATCTCTTAAATCTCCGAAATAATGCTTCTATTATTCTATTACACTGTTTATTTCTTGAGTATCACTTATCACACTCCTTAATTACTAAATTTATATATGTGTTTACTTATGAATATATATAATCTATGTATAGGAATACCAGGAAGATCTATAAAACATAAGCTTCCCTTTCTCAAGGCCTATGTTTTTTGGGAGATAATTTTCCATTATCTTTCACTTTTCTGCATGTCTTATGATCAGAAGCATTGTAATGTAACCTCCAATGAGTCACACTCCAACATAATCTCCTCCTGCTGAGGGTGAAAGAAACTCTTGACTTCCTTCTAGCCAACAGAATATGGCAAAAGTATGGAATACTCAATCCCTTTATTAACTTACGTTATATGGCAGAGATGATGAGCTAGTTACTCCCACGGTTTTGTATAGGACTATTTCAGCAGACTGGAGTGAGAGACTCTGCTGTTGGCTTTAAAAAGAAAATGAGCTGCCATATTGTGAAAAGGCCTTTGAGAAAGCAATACAGCAAAGAACTATGGGTAACATTTAGGAGGTGAGCATGGCTCCCAGATGAAAAACAGAAAGAAAAGGGAGTTCTCATTTCTGCAATCACCAGAACCTGAATTCTGCTAACCACCAACTGATGCTGGAAGAAGATTCTGCACTCTAGAAAAGAATTCAACCTCTCTGACACCTTAAATTTGGATTCATAAGATTAAAAACAGAGGACTCTGTTATCGTGCCCAGACTGCTGACTCACAGGAACTATGAGATTATAAATACATTGTTTTAATCCACTGAATGCATCATGATTTGCTGCATAGAAACAGAGAACTAATACAGGCTCTGATGGTTTTTGTTTTGGGCTATCTTTTCCTGAATGACAATATGGCAAATAGACTTGGAATATTAGTATTTCTCTGAAAACTTGAGGGCAGGTTTGCTCATTGAGCAGTGTAATAAATGTCTTCCTCCAGCACAAAGGGCAAGCAGATTGAAGCTCCTACTTCTTGATGTGCCATAAGCATAAAGACCTTTATCTTAGACTCAGGAGTCTTGTATCCTCTACCACTATCCATGAAACTGTCAAGCTGACATGTTAACTTGCAAACAGGGTAAAAATATCAGATTCTTCATTGTTCTTGACAATGGGTTTCTTAGTCACTTTTGATTTTTCACATAAGGCTAGCAAAATGTCTAACATATAATAGGTGCTCAATTAAAACAATTTAAAGTAATAAACTAATGGATTTAGTAGAACTACTATAACCTAAAGGAATTTCTTCTCACAACCTAGTATGGCATTTATAATCTGTATAATTAAATTTAAAATGGAGTGGAGCCAAAATGTCCAAATAGGAACAGCTCAAGTCTACAGCTCCCAGAGTGAGTGACACAGAGGACAGGTGACTTCTGCATTTCCAAATGAGGTACTGGGTTCATCTCACTGGGGAGTGTTGGACAGTGGGTGTTGGACAGTGGGTGCAGGACAGTGGGTGCAGTGCACTGAGTGTGAGCCAAAGCAGGGAGATGCATTGCCTCACCCGGGAAGTACAAGGGGTCAGGAAATTCCCTTTCCTAGCCCAGGAAGGGGGTGACAGATGGCACCTGGAAAATCAGGTCACTCCCACCCTAATACTGTGCTTTTCCAATGGTCTTAGCAAATGGTACACTAGGAGGTTATATCCCACGCCTGGCTTGGAGGATCCTACGCCCATGGAGCCTCACTCATTGCTAGCACAGCAGTCTGAGATCAAACTGCAAAGTGGCAGCAAGGCTGGGGGAGGGGCGCCCACCATTGCCAAGGCTTGAGTAGGTAAACAAAGCATCCAGGAAGCTCAAACTGGGTAGAGCCCACCACAGCTCAAGGAGGCCTGCCTGCCTCTGTAGACTCCACCTCTGGGGTCAGGGCATAGCCAAACAAAAGGCAGCAGAAACCTCTGCAGACATAAATGTCCCTGCCTGACAGCTTTGAAGAGAGTAGTCGTTCTCCCAGCACGCAGCTTGAGATCTGAGAATGGACAGACTGTCTCCTCAACTGGGTCCCTGAACCCTGAGTAGCCTAACTGGGAGGTACTCCCCAGTAGGGGCAGACTGACACCTCACACGGCCGGGTACTCCTCTGAGACAAAACTTACAGAGGAACGATCAGGCAGCAACATTTGCTGCTCACCAATATCTGCTGTTCTGCAAACTCCGCTGCTGATACCAAGGCAAACAGGGTCTGGAGTGGACCTGGAGGTCCACTCCAGCTGCAAACTCCAAAAGACCTGCAGCTGAGGGTCCTGACTGTTAGAAGGAAAACTAACAAACAGAAAGGACATCCACACCAAAAACCCCACTGTATGTCACCATCATCAAAGACAAAAGGTGGATAAAGCCACAAAGATGGGGAAAAAACAGAGCATAAAAATGGAAAATTCTAAAAATCAGAGTGCCTCTCCTCCTCCAAAGGAACGCAGCTCCTCACCGGCAACGGAACAAAGCTGGTTGGAGAATGACTTTGACAAGTTGAGAGAAGAAGGCTTCAGATGATCAAACTACTCTGAGCTACAAGAAGAAGTTAAACCCATGGCAAAGAAGTGAAAAACATTGAAAAAAGATTAGATGAATGGCTAACTAGAATAACCAATGCAGAGAAGTCCTTAAAGGACCTGATGGAGCTGAAAACCACAGCATGAGAACTACGCAATTAATGCACAAGCCTCAGTAGCCAATTCGATCATCCAGAAGAAAGGATATCAGTGATGGAAGATCAAATGAATGAAATGAAGAGAGAAGGGAAGTTTAGAGATAAAAGAATAAAAAGAAATGAACAAAGCATCCAAGAAATACGGGACAATGTGAAAAGACCAAATCTACATCTGATTGGTGCTCCTGAAAGTGACAGGGAGAATGGAACCAAGTTGGAAAACACTCAGCAGGATATTATCCAGGAGAACTTCCTCAATCAAGAAAGGCAGGCCAACATTCAGATTCAGGAAATACAGAGAACACCACAAAGATACTCCTCGAGAAGAGCAACTCCAAGACACATAATTGTCAGATTCACCAAAGTTGAAATGAAGGAAGGGCAGCCAGAGAGAAAGGTCGGGTTACCCACAAAGGGAAGCCCATCAGACTAACAGTGGATCTCTCAGCAGAAACTCTACAAGCCAGAAGAGAGTGTGGGCCAATATTCAACATTCTTAAAGAGAAGAATTTTCAACCCAGAATTTCATATCCAGCCAAACTAAGCTTCATAAGTGAAGGTGAAATAAAATCCTTTACAGACAAGCAAATGCTGAGAGATTTTGTCACCACCAGGCCTGCCCTAAAAGAGCTCCTGAAGGAAGCACTAAACATGGAAAGGAACAACCGGTACCAGCCACTGCAAAAACATGCCAAATTGTAAAGACCATCGAGGCTAGGAAGAAACTGCATCAACTAATGAGCAAAATAACCAGTTAACATCATAATGACAGGATCAAATTCACACATAACAATATTAACCTTAAATGTAAATGGACTAAATGCTCCAATTAAAAGACACAGACTGGCAAACTGGATAAAGAATCAAGATCCATCAGGGTGCTTTATTCAGGAAACCCATCTCACATGCAGAGACACACATAGGCTCACAATAAAGGGATGGAGGAAGATCTACCAAGCAAATGGAAAATGAAAAAAGGCAGGGGTTGCAATCCTAGTCTCAGATAAAACAGACTTTAAACCAACAGAGATCAAAAGAGACAAAGAAGGCTGTTACATAATGGTAAAGGGATCAATTCAACAAGAAGAGCTAACTATCATAAATATATATATGCACCCAATACAGGAGCACCCAGATTCATAAAACAAGTCCTTAGAGACCTACAAAGAGACTTAGACTCCCACACAATAATAATGGAAGACTTTAACACCCCACTGTCAACACTAGACAGATCCACGAGACAGAAAGTTAACAAGGATATCCAGGAATTAAACTCACCTCTGCACCAAGTGGACCTAATAGATGTTCACAGAACTCTCCACCCAAATCAACAGAATATACATTCTTTTCAGCACTACACCACACCTATTCCAAAATTGACCACATACTTGGAAGCAAAGCACTCCTCAGCAAATGTAAAAGAACAGAAATTATAACAAACTGTCTCTCAGACCACAGTGCAATCAAACTAAAACTCAGGATTAAGAAACTCACTCAAAACCGCTCAACTACATGGAAACTGAACAACCTGCTCCTGAATGACTACTGGGTACATAACGAAATGAAGGCAGAAATAAAGATGTTCTTGGAAACCAATGAGAACAAAGACACAACATACCAGAATCTCTGGGACACATTCAAAGCAGTATGTAGCAGGAAATTTATAGCACTAAATGCCCACAAGAGAAAGCAGGAAAGATCTACAATTGACACCTTAACATCACAATTAAAAGAACTAGAGCAGCAAGAGCAAACTCATTCAAAAGCTAGCAGAAGGCAAGAAATAACTAAGATCAGAGCAGAACTGAAGGAAATAGAGACACAAAAAACCCTTCAAAAAATCGATGAATCCAGGAGCTGGTTTTTTGAAAAGATCAACAAAATTGATAGACCGCTAGCAAGACTAATAAAGAAGAAAAGAGAGAAGAATCAAATAGATGCAACAAAAAATGATAAAGGGGACATCAACACCTTTCCCACAGAAATACAAACTACCATCAGAGAATACTATAAACACCTCTACACAAATAAACCAGAAAATCTAGAAGAAATGGATAAATTCTTTGACACATACAGCCTCCCAAGTCTAAAGCAGGTAGAAGTTGAATCTCTAATAGACCAATAAAAGGCTCTGAAACTGAGGCAATAATTAATAGCTTACCAACCAAAAAAATTCCAGGACTAGATGGATTCACAGCCGAATTCTACCAGAGGTATAAGGAGGAGCTGGTACCATTCCTTCTGAAACTATTCCAATCAATAGAAAAAAAGAGAATCCTCCCTAACTCATTTTATGAGGCCAGCATCATCCTGATACCAAAGCCTGGCAGAGACACAACAAAAAAAAGAGAATTTTAGACCAATATCCCTGATGAACATTGGTGCAAAAATCCTCAATAAAACACTGGCAAACCAAATCCAGCAACACATCAAAAAGCTTATCCACCATGATCAAGTGGGCTTCATCCCTGGGATGCAAGGCTGTTTCAACACACCCAAATCAATAAACGTAATCCAGCATATAAAGAGAACCAAAGACAAAAACCACGTGATTATCTCAATAGATGCAGAAAAGGCCTTTGACAAAATTCAACAGCCCTTCATGCTAAAAACTCTCAATAAATTAGGTATTGATGGGACATATCTCAAAATAATAAGAGCTACTGATGACAGACCCACAGCCAGTATCATACTGAATGGGCAAAACCTGGAAGCATTCCCTTTGACAACTGGCACAAGACAGGGATGCCCTCTCTCACCACTCCTATTCAACATAATGTTGGAAGTTCTGGCCAGGGCAATCAGGCAGGAGAAGGAAATAAAGGGTATTCAATTAGGGAAAGAGGAAGTCAAATTGTCCCTGTTTGCAGATGACATGATTACATATCTAGAAAAACCCCATCGTCTCAGTCCAAAACCTCCTTAAGCTCATAAGCAACTTTAGCAAAGTCTCAGGATACAAAATCAATGTGCCAAAATCACAAGCATTCTTATACACCAATAACAGACAAACAGAGAGCCAAATCATGAGTGAACTCCCATTCACAATTGCTTCAAAGAGAATAAAATACCTAGGAATCCAACTTACAAGGGATGTGAAGGACCTCTTCAAGGAGAACTACAAACCACTGCTCAATGAAATAAAAGCGGATACGAACAAACAGAAGAACATTCCATGCTCATGGGTTGGAAGAATCAATATCGTGAAAATGGCCACACTGCCCAAGGTAATATAATGATTCAATGCCATCCCCATCAAGCTACCAATGACTTTCTTCACAGAATTGGAAAAAACTACTTTAAAGTTCATATGGAACCAAAAAAGAGCCCGCATTGCCAAGTCAATGCTAAGCCAAAAGAACAAAGCTGGAGGCATCTTGCTACCTGACTTCAAACTATACTACCAGGCTACAGTAACCAAAACAGCATGGTACTGGTACCAAAACAGAGATATAGACCAATCGAACAGAACAGAGCCCTCAGAAATAATGCTGCATATCTGCAACTATCTGATCTTTGACAAACCTGACAAAAACAAGAAATGGGGAAAGGATTCCCTATTTAATAAATGGTGCTGGGAAGACTGGCTAGCCATATGTAGAAAGCTGAAACTGGATCCCTTCCTTACACCTTATAAAAAAATTAATTCAAGATGGATTAAAAACTTAAATGTTAGACCTAAAACCATAAAAACCCTAGAAGAAAACCTAGGCAATACCACTCAGGACATAGGTATGGGCAAGGACTTCATGTCTAAAACACCAAAAGCAATGGCAACAAAAGCCAAAATTGACAAATGGGATCTAATTAAACTAAAGAGCTTCTGCACAGCAAAAAGAAACTACCATCAGAGTGAACAGGCAACCTGCAGAATAGGAGAACATTTTTGCAATCTACTCATCTGACAAAGGGCTAATATCCAGAATCTACAATGAACTCCAATAAATTTACAAGAAAAAAACAAACAACCCCATCAAAAAGTGGGGGAAGTATATGAACAGACACTTCTCCAAAGAAGACATTTATGCAACCAAAAGACACATGAAAAAATGCTCATCATCACTGGTCATCAGAGAAATGCAAATCAAAACCACAATGAGATACCATCTCACACCAGTTAGAATGGCGATCATTAAAAAGTCAGGAAGCAACAGGTGCTGGAGAGGATGTGGATTAATATTACACTTTTACACTGTTGTTGGGACTGTAATTTAGTTCAACCATTGTGGAAGTCAGTGTGGTGATTCCTCAGGGATCTAGAACTAGAAATACCATTTGACCCAGCCATCCCATTACTGGGTATATACCCAAAGGATTATAAAACATGCTGCTATAAAGACACGTGCACATGTATGTTTATTGTGGCACTATTCACAATAGCAAAGAGTTGGAACCAACCCAAATGTCCAACAATGATAGACTGGATTAAGAAAATGTGGCACATATACACCATGGAATACTATGCAGCCATAAAAAATGATGAGTTCATGTCCTTTGTAGGGACATGGATGAAGCTGGAAACCATCATTCTCAGCAAACTATCGCAAGGACAAAAAACCAAGCACCGCATGTTCTCACTCACAGGTGGGAATTGAACAATGAGAACACATGGACACAGGAAGGGGAACATCACACACCAGGGCCTGTTGTGGGGTGGGGGTAGCGGGGAGGGATAGCATTAGGAGATATACCTAATGCTAAATGACGAGTTAATGGGTACAGCACACCAACGTGGCACAAACATGTATACATATGTAACAAACCTGCACGTTGTGCACATGTACCCTGAAACTTAAAGTAGAATAAAAAAAAAAACATAAAGAAGGACTATACACCAAAAAATAAAAAGAAAAAGAAATTTAAAACAATTTCCTAAAATGTCTTTTTTAATAAATTTAAAAATGTAAATTTTATATTTAATTTTTTATTTTCAAATAGACCATATGTTCCTTGAGGACACTGACTTTTTTTCCAGTCTTTATTACCCTTTGTGTCTACAAAGTGTAGCATTTAATACATCATAAGTACCTAATAAATGTATCCACAGATTTATTAAGTTTGATATTTTAATGTAGTCACATACAATTGCAGAAGTAGATTGTGCTACATCATTTGCAAATTATCCACTTCTGGTGTTAAATAGATTATTTATTGGAATTGTTTGGATTATCAATATGAGTGTCATTGATAACATTCTCACATTTTATTTATGACATACAGGCCCTAAATGTTATGTTCTCAAGAAGGCTATTTGACATGTTACTATGTTAGGATAGATTATACAACATTATTTTTTCCGCTTATGCATAGCATTTTATATTGTGAGTGAATATTCACATTGATTACCATTCACACTCCCTAGGTAAGATAGGTAGTATGCTATTGTCTGAGTCCATTTTCTGACGCTATAACTGAATACCTGAGACTGGGTAATTTACAAACAGAAGAAATTTATTTCTTATATTTCTGGAAGCTGGAAACTCTAAGGTCAAGAGGCTGCATCTGGTCACTTTCTGGTGAAGGTCTCATGCTGCCTTATAACACAGTGGAAACCATCATAGCACAAGAGAGGCACATGAAAGACAGCCAAGTTGGCTTTTACAAGGGACTCACTCTCGTGATAACTAACCCACTCCCATGATAATACATTAATCCATGAATAGATTAATCAGTTCATGAGGGCAGAGTCCTCGTGACTCATTCACGTGTTAAACGCCCCAACTCTTAAGACACTTACATTGGGGATTAAGTTTCAACATGAGTTTCAGAAAGGAAAAACATTCACGATATCAGCTGTAAATAAATCAAAATATATGTTGCCCACATCACACACACAAAGAAACACACCCCAAAACGAAAGACTTAATGCTAAAAATTAGATCTCTTAGGCCATAGCCTAGAGCATTTTTAAGTAAGTGGCCTGCTTTATAAGACCCCACGGAGATAGAGAAGGACCCATGGAAAGCTTAGCCTAGAAGTAAAGAAAATATATACCTCGGATTTGAAGTATAAAGATTCCAAATATCTTTAGTTAGGCAAAATGAACCCTCTTGGATATGACAGTAGTATTTTCTATGTTCAACAGTTCAGTTTAGTTTGGAATCCCATGATGTGGAACAAACAAGAAAAATCTGTTTTAGTATGCACCTGTCTCTATTTAAGGAGAATTCTTGTCGGTAAAATATGGCTTAACTATAGCAATTTAGCTATTAGAGTGCCTCTGTCATCTTACATGTGATGCTGACCATTCAAAATGGCAGGTTCATCAGCAGTTACACACACTAAAAATGTGACCCCAAACACTTCTACAGTTAACGTTTATCTTTAAGAGATCTCATGATAAATTTCAGAAGGAGTATGAATCATCTGAAATTTTGTGTGTGTCCTTATTTAACACATAAGCATATTTTCTGGGAAAAGTTTATATTGGTTTGATCAGATTCTCATGGCTTAAGGAAACGAGTTGAGGATATTATAAGTGCAGTTATTCTAGAATCTAGATTAGTAGATGACTAAACCTAAGGGTACCTTTAAATGTTAAGAAATAAGTTTTGATCAGATTATAAAACAGCATGTAACTTATGACATTATTTCTTATAGAAGAAAACTCTCATAAGGCAAGTTTTTTAATCAACATGAATGTGTTCATTCACAAATTATCTCTTATAATTGTACCTAGACCTTATTATTAATAACTGTTCCATCATCAAAATTTTGATTTCATGCATCCAATCCCTTGACATTGCCATCTAATTATTTGACTCTTATCCTCCTAGCATGACGACTGTAATGCTCTTATACTAAACATTTTTCAATTCGCCTGGATCTCCATTTCACATATCACATACTCACCATATCTCACTTCACGTTCTCACTTACCTTCTTAATTTAGATTCCATGGCCCATTGTTATAACCATTCTGTGAATATGCCCACAACACCTTTGCTCATATTTCTCTTAATTTATATTCGCTAGCTAAAGATGTCATTTTAATGGAAGGAGTGTTTATAACCTAATTGGGCCAAATGCTCACTTGTGCACCAGATTCTGTTTTCTATCACCTCTGACCTATTCTAAGAATTTGTTCCTGAAATATTCACTTTTTCTCCTGCATCGAGAATTTCCACATTCAGTAGGCACTTTGCATTAACTGTAGACACTCTTTAAAATAGGATCGAGAGTCTTCTGTGGAGAGACACAGAGCATAAGGTGGAAGGAAGGGAAGAGCACAGCAGCAAAAGTTGTTTTCCATCACATTTTGGTAGCATATCACAGTATATTAGCCGCATAAGAAAGGAAACAAAATGGAAGTTACACAGTGAAAAGATGATGAAACCAATGAATTCTGCATTTGGAGGCAGAAAAATTGTCGAGTGCTTTAAAAGTGTAGGTGAGCTTGAAAGTAGGTAATTAGAGTAGAACGGCTAAATTTGAGATGTGAGCTGCAATATAATTATTGTTAATGAAAATATTTGGAGTTAGTCCTTAAGAGTGGTAAAAAAGTGGAGTGGAAGACAAGTAACAGAGGGGTCAGTGTCTTGGTCAAATAATTACATACAGAAGACACCAAAATCAAGGTAAGAGTAGTGATGAAGAGGAACACAGTGATCTAGACATGAAAGCTTTGCATAAATGTGGCGTGAAGGTGGAAACTGACATGGATATAAGTAGATGACTTCAATAAAAAGGTTTAGTCTGATAGCTTGTACTTTAGAAAAACTGAGTATCTGTAGAAGACAATGTAGAACTTGTCTGAAAAAGAGAAAATGAAAGCCAAAAGCATATCACTCATCCCTAGGACCTGCGGTAACATGTGAAAGGGAGAGAGAAAAAAACAAAAACAGAAACAAAGCTACACTTGAGAAAGCTGCAGAGGAATTGTCCTCAATAAACAGTCAAATTTCCATAAGAACAGGAGATAGAAAGGACATTCAAATCAGGTTGATAACACGAGGTTACTGGTCCTTCACAAATCTCAAAGTGCTGTGGGAGTTAAAAGCACCATGAAATCTTTGGGACATCTGTTGAAATTGGCTATTCCAAGGGGATACTAAAACTATCCCTGATTTATATTCACTAGCCAAAGATATAGTCTCTGGTATGCTAAGTGCATTCATAAAGCATTTTATAATTTTACCTGATTAAATATATTTATGTTTGAGTCTCAGCCAAGAGAGTAAGTCAGAGCTTATTCACTGGAGTGATAACACACTTACAGGGAAAATAGAGGTGGACCTCATATTCAATTGAATTGATCGTTTATAAGGTCAACATGTGGCAATCAATTTTGTAGCCAGATCTTAATAGCACATCCAAAATACAGTAAAGGTTTTGAAGGGTTGATCATGTCTTTAATTATTTCTTTCTAGTCACTAATGATAAAATTGAATCAGATTATTTTTTCATTATTGTATTAAAAAAAGAATCCACTTCTTAGTATTTCATCTACTATCAACATTACAGATTATAAAAATCTATTTTGTAACTGGTACTGAACAAGGGGAATCAAGAGTATATAAGGAAATGCATGATAGCCAGTAAACTTTCTTTTGACGATTGAGAAATCACTTGTGAAATTAGCTGATGTCATAAAGTACATGATGAATAAAAACTGGAATAAAGGGAACTGGTTTCTCTTACAAAATTGTGTCATTGCACTTTGATAACTCTGGCCATTTTCCCACAAGAGTATGTATCTGTCAAGCCGACTTTAAATATAAACCTCAGCTGCTCAAGGTGCTCTCTGATAATTTTATAGCTGTAGAAAGATTACAAATCAAGGTCACTATGCATACGTAGTATTATCAACTTAGTTTTGGAAGAAAAAGAAAAAACAAAATAGATTAATTTCATGTTTGTTTTTAGTTGGCACCTTTCCTGTAGTCAATGCTAATTTTAATGGTTGATTTGGAGAGAAGACATATAGGAAAGATAAGAATAAGAATAATTGGCCAGGCGCGGTGGCTTACGCTTGTAATCCCAGCACTTTGGGAGGCCGAGGCGGGCGGATCACTAGGTCAGGAGATCGAGATCACGGTGAAACCCCGTCTCTACTAAAAATACAAAAAATTAGCTGGGTGTGGTGGCGGGCGCCTGTGTTCCCAGCTACTAGGAGAGGCTGAGGCAGGAGAATGGCGTGAACCCGGGAGGCGGAGCTTGCAGTGAGCCCAGATTGAGCCACTGCACTCCAGCCTGGGTGAAAAAGCGAGACTCTGTATCAAAAAAAAAAAAAAAAAAAAAAGAATAATTAATATTTGCATAGTAACAGTAGTTGAAACAATGTTTTCATATACTTGGTAAAGGAAGCCTTACTCTACACGTGAAGATAAGGAGGGTTAAAAAAAGTTAAATTATTTGTTCAAAGTTTAATAGACATTAAAAAGCAGTTCTGAGGTTATGCCTTTCCATATCATAAGAACATAATTTTTATATATTTCACCCTGGAGTGTTTTAAAAGCCACTTTAAAACATTAACATGCTATTTGAAAATAAGAGGCTAACTGATATGCATAAAAAACCAGAAAACATTACATAAAAGGAATTGTCAACAATGACAGAAGCCTAAAGAAATTCATGCCTGAGAAAACAGATCGGTTCAGTTTGAAAGATGTGTGAAGAGAACTGGGATTTAAAAGCATTTAGTGGGATAAAGAAATTGTTTAATGGAATAATAACCTGGGAAAGAAACATAAGGAATAGGAAGGAGGAAGCCACAGTCTAGCTTTATACTGTCAGCTTTTATTTCTGACTGTTTAAAATTAAAGATAGGTCTATGCCGAGTGGTCTTGCATTTGGGCTGACTTTTATTTGGCGTGTCCAGAAGGGACCTCTGACTTACGGTGCTCAGCACTGGAAGAGCGACTCAAAAACTAATCACTGAAGTTTCCATTTTTGCCTTGTCATTTCGTGTTTTTAATGGATTGAGCTGAACTAGAGCTAAATAATTTCCAAGTGACAAGTTATTTCCCTAGAAGAGAAATAATTTACTCAAGAGGGTAGGGCACAAGAACTTACAAAACTAGCTGTCTTTTTTAAATTATCTTTTGAGTGAATTTTAGGGCTGAAAGGTTGTTTTCAGATTTTTCAAAGGTAAAGCTAGGAAGAAAAAATAAACAATTTATACTTCTGATTATAAAAATATAAGTATATAGCTATCTGCCCACATCCAGCTCAATGTAAACTAAAATTAGTAAAAGCATGTATAGAAAGCTTAATAATTAGAAATCATATTTTGTGCCTATCTCAATACTAAGGGAAATTTGAGCTTTAAGAGACTTAAATTCACATCTGAAAAGTATCTGACTTTGTATTAAATCTTGTAAATAAATTATATAGTTGACTACAATTATGGCAGAAGGAATGTACTAATTATTGGTGACTCAGATTGCAGCAGAAGCAGAGAGGGTCTCTTATTAAATGTAAAGGGTTACTCAGGTAGCTGTTGTTATTACTGTAATCTACTGTTCAAGAAACTGCAGAAAGACTGGAATTCACTTTTATTTATTTTTCATTTGCAATATTTTACAGTATACTATTTTTTTCTGGTTTATTTTCTTGATAGAGCAATGACACAGCCCAAAGTTCTAGTTTTCATAACATTTTTATAGTTATAAAAGATTTATAGTAAAGAACAGTGAGTGGTTTACATTTTTGCTACTGCAAACATATAGATAAAAATTTGTAAAGTATAATATTCTGTATTGAAAAGATGCAAATAGCTCGGAATGAGTAACTCATTAATAGATCATTTGTTTAAAAAGTAAAACTCATATTTTATGATACAAACAAATAGTTGATTGATATATTTTTAAACCAATTATTCTGCATTGAAAGTTGGGAAAAGGATGGTTCTTCTTTGTTTTATAACCTACTAAGGATCCACAACTTTACTTTGTATTGTACTCCTTAGTAATATCTGATTAGACTTTTTGATCATTGCTTAGGAAACTTGCAGAAGACTGTTAACTATAGCTTTATGACATAATGCATTTATCTGCTTCATTTTTTTACCTACACAGAGATAGAAAGGACATTCACGTATACATATGTTCAGAAGCCATTTCATAAGGTGGAACATAAATTCTCTATTTTGCAGAGAAGCGTTTAGTGAATAGTCTGTTTTTGTTGTCGTCTAAAAGCCAGTTTTACTTTTTCCCTGCACAACTTACAGATCCAAAATAACTGCAACAATCTCCTTTGAGTTGGTCAGATTTCTTTGCTGAATTCAATTCTCCTGGGAAAAGAAATAAAGGCTCCAATTTCTAGAATTGCTTTGCTTGACTGTGTGACCAGTATTACAGGTTCTATTGAATGCCTAATGATATTATTGATAGAGATAATTGGTAAAGTTTACCAATTTACATACATATTATAACAGCTAGTCACGCAAAGCATTCACTAAAATATATTTGATGCTCAAATTTTAAAGATTATTAATTCTATTCAGTGTACTTGTTCTGCCATTTATACAGAAAACTACACACAGTTTGATAATCCTTGATAAATTGCCAACTGTTATGTACTCTGAATATTGCTTCATTGTGTTTATTCACTTAAAATATCGATTTAACTGGGAATGTCTTAATATAGAAAATACTTAGCACTACACAAAGTAAAAATAAGCTTTTTTCTTTTTTGTTTATATAGAAAGTCATTAATTCACATTATGTGTTAGTAGAATAATATTGATTGAGGAAACATATATTGTCTCTTATGTTTCACCCCATTGTGAATTTTGAGCTATTATCTTAATTGTTTATTTAAATGAGAGTAGGAATTGGTTTTCCATTTTATTGTAATGCATCTTTTTTTTTTACTTGTCCCTTTTATCATTTTGACCTAAGGTTAATAAATACAGGAAATAACTTACATGGAAAGATTAATTTAATTTTAATGTCTTCTAGGTATTAGATCTTTCTGCTCTGTTGGGTATAAAGTAAAAACATTAAAGGAAAATGAACACTTAAAAATATTGTTTCATCATTCAGTGTGAACCCTCAAGGTACTAAAGGTAATAAACAAAAGGGAAAGAGATGAAATCAAAATGTACAAGCGACAGCACTGTGTTTGATGCTACTTTGTTCTCTGGATGTTCTGCTTATTGTCAAAGAAAACAAATTCTTCCAAAGCATGAAAATTTAGTTTTGATATTTTGTGCATATTGTTTTAATGGGCCTTCTTTTAATAAAGTACCCAAGACTTTGAAACTATCAAAGTTACTTTAGAAAGCTATGGGGTTTATCCTGGGGCCAACAGGTAAAAATCTATAAAGACAGGCTAAAAAAGATTAAGTACTCTCTTGGGAAGAACATAATTAAGAAAGATTTCACTGAAATACACAGAACTGAACATGATAGAAATAATGTCAAGCAGACTATTTTCCACTTAAAGAAGATAACAAGATGAGAGTTCATGAATGGGACCGGGGGACAACGGAAATTCAAGGCAGATGTCAGGAAATACTTTTTCATAAAAAGAATCACAAATACTTGGGAAGGAAGTCTAAATAGAAAAGCTAAAGGTAAAGTGAAATTATTGACTGTAAAGATTCAAGAAATTTTAATACACATTTTAAATGTGGAATATAAAATAACGGAATACACAATTATTTTTCGGTTTGACTTGCTTATTTTAACATGTAATAACACAAGTCCAAAATAAACAATAAAGCATGCAATTCAAACTAATTTTGAATTATGAAAAATGGTGAAAGGGAGGGAGGCAGTACTAGTTTTACTAAATAAACTTTTTTAACCTACTAAATATAAATCACTCATTCAGCAAAGTGACTCCGGAATTGAGAGAATCCTGTTAATTTTGAGAGGTTATGCCAGTGCCTGTAATCAAGCACCAGTGTTCTAGCTCTGAGTTTTCTTAAATATAGTCACTTTACTTAAAGTCACTTACCTTTAAGTGGAAAATATTGAATCATATAAATTTTGAGAACTACCAGTATCCTAAAGGTTATTAGATTTCATTCTTTAAAATTACACAAATGTAATGAATACTTACTAAATATCAGACCTAGACCCCAAAATCAGAACTCTGACAACCCCTAATAATTTCATGTCCTAGAGGAATTCAAAACCAATAGGTCAAAGACTCTTTTCTTTCCACCTCTTTCAAACTGCTTTGACCTTTTATTTGCATATTTCTGGATCTCATATTATTAATAGTTATTGTTCAGAAGTCCTCATTCTTTTTAGTGGAAAATTGTTGTTATAAAACATAATCTGAACTTTGTCAGTATACAGAATTTGGAATGATTTAACTTAAAAAACAATATTGATTATGAGATCATGCTGATATTTCCATTTCATATTACTATCCTAGAGTCTTAACGTTTTGACTTTGTAATTATATGTCTCTTTTTATACATTATGAATTATGAATATTTATAAACCTGTAATTACTTATTTACTTTATTCTCAACATATACAGAATATTTTCAAAATAATAATACCCATATTGTAACTGGTAATAAGTCTCCTGAATGCATTTATAAGTTCTTTATTTGCTTTTGGAATATATTCCATTAAGTATGGAAACCCAAATCTATTCTAAAAAGCACTTGTGCCTTCTGCCATGTGAGGACTCAGTGAAAAGGTGCCATCTATGAACTGGAAACAGGCCCTAATCAGACATCAAATCTGCTGGAGCCTGATCTTGAGCTTCCCTGCCTCCAGAACTATGAAAAATAAATTTCTATTATTTATAAGCTGAAAAAAACCCACCTGAAGTCTTCATCTTTATGCATTTATACATTTATCTTTATGCATTATGTCAACAACTGGAAAAATAGTTACATTTGTTCAGTTGGCTTTTCACTTTTAGGAATTTTTTTCAATAGATTTTTCTTTTCCATTTCCTTTTAGTTTTGAGTATTTAAAAAACTTTATTATTCCAAGGTCAATCGTGAATAACAAGTAATATTCAGGGAAATATTATTTCCATCCTGTCCCCTCCACTATGCTCTCCCATCACGTGATGATGGTGATTTATTATGATTTTCTTTATATGTAAGTGTTACTATTTGCAAATTTAAGAAAATTTATGTAGCATTCCAGTAACTCTACCCAACCAGTGGTCAAACCAGAGACTTGAGAATCATTCTTCTCTGTAGTTTTGTTTCTTTTTTAGATTTCTTGAATTTTTTTTCCTACAACTTATACAATATCTTGTTCTGTTCACATCTAATAGCTATCAAACTATCCTCTTGCCAGCAGTCATTTATCCCACCAAAATATCATCCACATAACCTAGAAAGTTATTTTTTCATAAAATATGTCATACAATATTACATCTTTCATTGATTATACATTGCCTACAGATCTAAGATTCAAATTCAGATCTTCAGACTAAAAATTTAATCCCATTTCTATTACAAATATTTGTCTCCCTAAGTCTAAGGGTTTGGTTTTGTTTGGTTTTGTGAGACAGAATCTCACTTTGCCACCCAGGCTGGAGTGCAGTGGCACCATCTCGGCTCACCAGGTTCATCTTCCGCCTCCCAGGTTCAAACCATTCTCATGCCTCAGCCTCCAGAGTAGCTGGGACAACAGGTTTGTGCCACCACAACCAGCTAATATTTATAGTTTTAGTAGAGATGGGGTTCCACCATGTTGGCCAGGCTGGTCTCGAACTCCTGACCTAAAGTGATCCACCTGCCTCAGCCTCCCAAAGTGCTGGGATTACAGGTGTGAGAGCCACTGTGATGGGCCAGTCTAAGATGTTTTAATGTCCAGTACATTTATGAATCCCCTTCTTTGTTATTGATTTACTTTATCTTCCAAGAAGGTAGAACATCTTCCATATCACATAAAATTATATAATTACACATTATATAAGAAGAAAATATTGCCATGGAATAACAAAAACAGGCTTTAATGAGCCTTAAGAAATAATGTGTTTTTTCAATTTTAGTTACGTAATTCATATTTGAAGATAAAATTAGTAAGCATAGCTCTAAAAGATGAAGTGTCATTTCTTCAGCCACTAATCTACAGAACTGTCTAAATTCATATATAACACATTTGGGACAGACACATGAATTCAGGTGTTTTGGATCCCAGTTCTAATATCTTGAGTAACATTCAGAAAAACTAAGAGCTCACGTAGACATGAAATGTATAATAAAGTTAGGATGCATGGAACTCACTAAGAAAACCCGTCTTATATACATAGTGCATACTTCTTTGATGTATTTGATATCTTGTTATTGAAGCCTTTAACAAGTGAGTGCAACTACCACTGATTTCAAATAACTCTGATGATTAATGGAACACAAACATTTGTGAGTCATCGACTGAAAGCCTTAGTCTAAGAGCATATCTTTAATAAGACATAATTGCGTCTGGTTAACTGTGATGTGTATGTATTCATTTTACTTTTCATGGAACTTTTAAAATAAACTAAACAGATACATGTGGCATTATATTAAAGACCTATTGGCATTTTATTCTAACTGTTTTAAGTAGAAAAAACTCTTTTCTAGTCAATCTGGTACATAACCAATAGTCTAATTTTTTTGGCATATAAAAAGTAATAACATGTCTATACTGAAATCATATTGCACATGTGGTGAACGAGCAATAAATACATGTTAATTATATACTCAAAATTCTTTCATTCAAAAAAATTTACTGCCAGGTACAGTGGCTCATGCCTATAAACTTAACATTTTGGGAGGCCAAAGCAGGAAGATTGCTTGAGGCTGGGAGTTTGAGACCACCTTGGGAAACCTAGAGAGACCCTGTCCCTATAAAAAAAAATAAAAATAAATAACCAGGAGTGGTGACACATATCTGTAGTCCCAGCCACTCAGGAGGCTGAGGTGGGAGGATCAATTGAGCCCCAGATTTCAAATCCACAGTGAGCTATGATTAGGCCGCTACACTTCAACATGGGTGACAGAGTGAAACCCTATCTCTAAATAATAATAATAATAATAATAAATTTTAAAAATTTACTAATTAAATTCAAGTCACTATGCTAGGCTATCAGAGACAGAGAGCATTAAAATGAATAAAATTGCATTACTGTTCTTAAAGAGATTGAAATTTAAAAACGGAGAAAGCATAATAGTAACTACTGTGCAAATAATGCTCTGCCTGGATTAAGAAAATGTGGCACATATATACCATGGGATACTATGCAGCCATAAAAAATGGTGAGTTCATGTCCTTTGTAGGGACATGGATGAAGCTGGAAACCATCATTCTCAGCAAACTATCGCAAGGACAAAAAAAACAAACACCACATGTTCTCACTCATAGGCGGGAATTGAACAATGAGAACACATGGACACAGGAATGGGAACATCACACACTGGGGCCTCTTGTGGGGTGGGGGGAGGCAGGAGGGATAGCATTAGGAGATACACCTAATTTAAATGATGAGTTAATGGGTGCAGCACACCAACATGGAACATGTATACATATGTAACAAACCTGCACGTTGTGCACATGTACCCTAGAACTTAAAGTATAATACATATATATATATATATATATAAAAAGAAAAAAATAATGCTCTGAAATTCCCACTCTCAACCTCTCACAAAAAAAAAATATAGAGATGAAGAGAAAATAAAATGTTTTAGGTATTTTTTGAAAGTTTCAGGTGGAATGTTTGTTAGTCACTAGAAGGGAAGGCTTGTGAGAACAGGGGTTATATGGTTTGGGCCTGTGTCCCCACCAGAATCTCACGTTCTGTTGTAATCTCCAATGTTGGAGGAAGGTCCTGGTGGGAGGTGATTGGGTCATGGGGGTGGATCCCTCATAAATGGTTTAGCACCATCCTGCTGGTGTTGTTCTAATGGCAGAATTCTCATGAGACCTGGTCGTTTAAAAGTGTGTAGCACCTTCCGCATCTCTCTCCTCCTCCTGCTTTGGCCAGGTAAGATGTGCCTGCTTCCCCTTCGCCGTCTGCTATGATTTTAAATTTTCTGAGGCCTCCCCAGAAGCCAAACAGATGGCCAGCGTCATGCTTCCTGTACAGCCTGTGGAACCGTAAGCTACAGGCTTTTCTTGATAAATTATCTAGTCCCAGGTATTCTTTATAGCAGTGCAAGAACTGACTAATACAATTGGATATGATGTCCAAGAAAGGAGTTAAGGAATGGACAAGTTGCTGGGGCTGGGTAACAATATTATGAGAGAGGATTGCAGTTCAAAAAGGCCTATTCCATAGATTAATTGTTGATGTCAAATATTGAATGATAGAGTTCTTGGAATAGGAGATTTCCTTGAGTAAAATGCTAACTCAGAAGGTAGACTAATTATAGATCAGCCAGTCTTTACATTCTAAATGAAATCTCAATATGGGCCTTGTTAAAATTAAAATCAGATGTGAGTGTTCATTTCTTACTGATGATCCTCTCCCAGAAAAAGTTACATCAATAACTGTGAAAGATTTACCCTACTTTCAAGTTAACAAGTTAACCTGCCATGATTTCATAGATGCTGGCAGAAAATATGAAACTCCTAGGCCAGAGATAAAGTGCGTTATAATTCACAGTAAGAGCAGTAGCAAGAGTGTCAGTATTTTCTTGAGCTGATTCCTCAAGCCTCAATTCTTGCAGAAAGACCCAGTTATTCTTAATTGAGTATTTGGATCCAAGGCTGTACTTATTACCAATGAGAATCTTGATATTAAGCTTAATTATGTATATTGTTTAAAAAAACTGCAGATAATTTTGATCTACAGTCTTCGTTAAAAACAATTCAATAAAGAATGAATTTGGAAAAGGTTTGTTAAGCTTAAATCACATTGGAAAGACAACGATTACTAGTTAAGTCTCTATGGTAAACTTTTTGTGTGTTCAGTACCATGCTAGAATTTGAAGAAAAAAAAATCTTAGATGACATCTGTGTTTTGTAAAAATTTGCATTGTAACTGGAATTATAAAAATATAAGCATAATTCAGAGAAAAAAATAAGTACATGGAATACAGATTAAAAGCATGGTATATACATAAAAAATGTTATTTAATCTGAGAATAATGTCATATTATGACTTGTTAATTAGAAACTGATTTTCATATGTACCATGGAAATTGTTTCAATAATTAATTAATTAATCCATATTTCTGCTGTATATATATAGAAAATGAAAGGTGCTATATACAGTGGCTAAAAGTATACACTCTGGAGCCAAAGCACCTTAGTTGAAATCCAGCTGTTTTTCTCAGAATAAATGATTTTCGTCTCTCTAGGCCTCTAAAACCTCACATGTAAAATCAGCATAATAATTGCGTCTACTACATGGATTGCTATCAAGATTAAAAAGTTAACATATGTAAAATCTTTAAGAAGTGTTTGTGTCACAGTGACTACTTAGTATATTTAACTTTCATCATTATTTCCAGGCCCTGAATTACTGTGCCATATGCTTGTCCTCCAACAAAGCACATACAGATAATTGTTTATTTGCTTGACTGTGTTTCTTGCTAGATTGTAAACACCGTAAGATTAGGTACCATATTGTACTTATCATACCTGCAATACCTGCACAATTTCAGATCTGCTATAGCCATGTCATAGTTATGGAGTAGGAGAGAGGAGAAGGAGGAAGGAAAGAAACAAAGAAAGCAACAAGAAAAAGAATGAAATTGGTTCCTCCCCTCAAGAAACTCATATTTTATTAGGAAAACAGATGTGCATGCAGTTGATTAAAGTACACTTGCAACGTTTTGTTGAGGAGTAAGTAACAGATGAAGACTAGGGATAGCTATCTAAAGATGGGGAGACTCGTAGCGGTTTGGGGGACTACGGATGGGAGGGTATTCCGGTTAGAGGAAGCAACATAAACATAGAAATGGAGGCGTTAAAAGACATAGAATCTGCAGGGGAAAATGAGTTCACTTTGGCTTCAATATTATGTTCCTAGGGAAGACTGAATACCATACAAAGCTATGGTGGTAAACTAGATCCAGACCTCATAGGACTTGGTATGTCATAACCTTTGTTTACATGAGATGAACTCAGTTTTGTTTTTGTTTTTGGATTTCTTTTTTTTGTTCAAACACTTATTTATTTTACATTTCATGTGCTTTGTAATTACTTTGAAAAAATAAAAAAATGAAGTATTTTCTTTAATTCTGCTAGCTTTTGGTACATTTGTATGGTAGCTATTTTTGTTAAAAGTAAGTATATGTAACATGTTTTATCACTCTGTCATTGGAAATTTGAGCCAGTCGCGGTGCTATGAGGCCCTCTAAATAATTAAGACATAACTAGAGGGCTGTGATTCAGTAAATCATGGTGCTAGCCCAGGGACTGGAAAGGGCCTCGGGTTTCTAACCCCCAGCCCATTAATGCATCCCCTCTACAACATCGCCACCAAGTGGCCGTAGAACTCCTACGGGAGGAGCTGGACTGGGTTAGAGAATGCTTTGCTCTACAAGTAAAACCATAGTGAGTTAGACTTTAAAGGTAATCAATAAAAAGTAGTGTGCTTAATTTAAAACGTGCGCCAGTGTTTATCATTAAGGTCCCCAATTCTTAGGGAAAATCCATTTCTTTTTTTAACAGAACTTGAGGATTAGAATTGAAACAGATATTTCCTAACCTTAAAAATATTCATTTTTAAATGTTTCTTTCCACGCATAGTCTTCTGGACAGAGGACAAGTAAAAGAAGCCAGGGGTTCATGAATATGAACAGAGATACAGCAAAAAGAAAGCAGGAAAAAAAGAGAGAAGAAATGGACAACACACTAAAAATGGCTTAGTGGGCTGCTATTTGCCTTTGCTTTTTATTTTTATCTAAAGGACGAACACAACATTACTTTAAAACATTTATTAGTATTACGAGTAGTGTTAGATCAGCTAGTGTTTCTATCAACCCATGCAGTAAACACTTGGAAGTATAAAACACCTGGCAACATATAAGCAGAATTTGAAATGAGTGGAAAGAAATGATGACAAATAATGAGGTATGTGCCGCTTGTTCCTAAATATACAGAGTTGGCTTATTTTGCCAACTCAATGTTCAGGAAGTAATTTTATTAAGTTGATGCTACAAATCCTTATTGTTCTCATAAAGCAACTACAATAACAAAAACAAAAGTAAATAAAATAGCCAACACTGAGCCAAAACAAAACTTTCTTTTTGTGAAGAAGAAAATATAAATTATTTACCCTATGAAAACAGCAGATAACAGTATTTATTCCCCATCTCAGTAAAGACAGAATTATTTGTGGGTAAAAAAATGTTACCTCTGGAAATTTGCAACTATAGATATGTATTTTCTAAATTAGTTTCACTGTTACAGGGCAAATCATCAAACCATCAGCAGTATAAAATGTGGCACCCAGATATTTCATGTCCAGACACTATTGCCAAAATTCTACTCTTTCATCCCTCTTAATATATTTGTTCCTTTATATTTTTTTATACTGTGCTTTGTTCCAGAGTGACACATACGCAAATACACACATGTATGCATACATAATAAGTAATACCCATATTATTTTAAAAATTGAGTGTATAGTTGAGTGACTTAGGTTGAAGAGAAAATAAAAAAAAGAAAATTATAAAACCAGGCCCAATAAGCCATACCAGGTGGTCCAGTGAAGTTGCTAAAAGTGATAACCATTAGATGAGACTAAAAATAGCCTCTAAAACCTTTCTTCTCAGACTCATAGGACCATAATTATTAAATTATTAAATAATTATTAAATTATTTAATTATAATTAAATATAATTTAATTAAATTAAATTTAATAATAATAATTATTAAATTATTAAATAATTATTAAAACTGTTCATCACACTGACTGTGTTTCCACTCTTTGTGACCACCATTCGATGTCATTAGAGTCTTTGTTTGTCAAGATGATTGGATGTTGCTCTTGGGTGTCCCTGCTGATGAGGAATGTCAGTATAGCTTTTAGGACTGGGTGTAGGAGGGTGGCCTAAAATGATTGACTCATTTTAATCTTTGGAACTATGTAAAGAACACATCACCTAAAATTGGCTTCCCTCCTAGAACCCACACTTTATGTGTCTGAAGGTATTGCAAACAGAGTAATTGCACAAAATTCAGCTCAGAACCCCAAGCTTTTACCAATGGGCCTGAAAATATTTCTTTTTCCTTTGGTGGAGATGAGATCTTTGTTTTTATATCTGTTAGGCTTTACTCTTTTTTTTTTTTTTTTTAGACGAAGTCTCGCTCTTGTCCCCAGGCTCTTGTCTCGAGTGCAATGGCGCAATCTCGGCTCACTGCAACCTCCGCCTCCCAGGTTCAAGCCTTTATTCTTAATATTGCTGCATAACTAAAAAGAGGTTTTTTCTTTTTTTTTTTTTCCTTTTTTGGAGAAGGAGTAGGGAAAACGCTCTAACAACAGAACCAATGCCTCAACAATTTCAGGAACAAATTCCTAATATGCAATTTCAACTCATTTGATTAAATGGAAAGATATTTTCAATGTACCTTGTGATCAAATACAACAGAAAATTTGATAAAACTTTAACTAAAAACAAAACTGTAACTTTATCCATGTGGCTTTGATCACAGCACCTCATCCAAATATAGACCCTACAAAAAAATCCATTATTATCTATTAAATAGTAATAGCCAACTATACAATATTCACAACCACATAGCACATAATGTTATGGCAGCCACTGTTCCAACAGTTTACAGAAAGTAATCTATTTACCTTTGCAAAAATCCTAGGTAGGAACTACCTATGGTAGGAATTATCACTGTGTGACAAATAAGGAAACTGAGCCACTGAGAGATTAAATAACTTGCTTAGAATCACGCAGCTGGTGAGTGGCAGAGCCAGGATTCACCCTGCATTCTGAATCCAGAGCCCATGATCTCATCCGTTAGATATTCTGCCTCTCAGAGAGGTGTAAAGTTTTTATGTTAACGTATCTTTCAGTACCATATTAGGTTACCTATTTTATCCTCAGTTTTTGATCTGACTAGGCAATTATAACCTTCTTTGGATATTAGTTAATCTGAAACTTTAGGTGTGTAAATATGGTTACTCAAATTCTCAAGTACCTTTGATATGCTTAGGTAGGCTGATCAAACAATAAACCAGAATTAATCCTAGGTGTGACATGGGAAGCCATTTTAACACTCTGTGGCTAGGTCTCTTCATTTGTAAAATTTGGGTTTTCATATAATATGCTTCCCAAGCATAAATGGAAACTAAGCTTGAATGTGATTACGTAAGCCAAGATAATTAAACTCCTTTAAGAAACACTGTTATATAAAGTAATATTTGAATTGAAGACCATCTCCCTAAGAATTCTGCCTCACTTATACGCAACTGTACCAGTACATGGACGATGGGCATAGGAACCCCTGGAATGCTTACAAAACATGTGGTTATGGAATCTCTACTTTACCCTACTCTATCAAAATCTTTGGAAGTTTGGCACCAGTATATGTGTTTTATGAATTCCTAGGTGATTCTTATATTCTAGAATTTAGTTATCACTGCTCCTGAACAAATCTTTGCTTCTCCAAACTACTAACACATTCAAATAACCTGGGAGCTTCAGAAAAGTTGAACCAAATGAATCCAAATCTTGGGTGGGCATGGAGCCTGAGAATATGATATTGTTAAAGCTCATCAGCTGCCTCATGCCGCCTATGCACTCAGACCTACAAATCACTGCCTGCCTTTGAGTTCACAGAAAGCCATGGAAGGGAAGTACATTATTTCTGATTTCAATAATCTAGAAATTATATTGCATTGTTAATGACAAAAATGGTTATCTTTGCCAGGCTATTCTTTTCAGCTTGTGAAAATATTAATATTGACATACATGTTCTGCCCTGACTGTCACAAAAGTAACTACCCAGGAAGCTCCTGTGTTGATTTCCTTTTTAGCATTATGATGGAATACTCATGGTCTAACAAGATCATGTAATGGTAGGCTTGATTACGTGACTTTGGGGGTTGTTTATATTTGTGTTTGTGGAGTTTCCTGGCCTGACAACATATGAACATACTCGGCAATGAAATGCTTGTATACACCCTAATCTTCAGGTCCCAGGTATGCTCTTGAGGCTTAAATACTATTCATGAGTGAGGCTATACAGCCCGTTAAATCTCCTCACTCCTTCCATATGGAAACACTTTGCTTAAAACCGTTCTCTAGGGACAGAGAAAAAAGAGAGGAAATTATTTATCAAATATGTTGGGATTTTTACAAGGACATGCTATATACTGTATACTGAAGTGACGACTCTGAATGGACTGTGATGACCAAAGACTTTAATTTTGTGATTTAGACTGACATTAACATCTTAACTTCCCGATTCAACAAATGGTAGTTTAGCAGTGCAGTAAGGCTAGATGTCACACTTAATGGTACTCTCAGAATATATTTTAGAGAAATTTATTTAGACCCTTTTATCCTTGGATAATACTATTTTCTGCTCTTAACTTTGAAAATAAAAACATTATATCATAAGATAAATACAGAAATGCACAACATAAATGAGTGAAGCTGAAGAACCAGTGGAACAGAGAGATGTCTCTGAGTCATTCTGGTTAGCAAAAGCAATAGATGCTTGGAAATAAAAACTGATGATTGATACAGAATAGTAAAGATGGAATCACATGGAGAAATACTACTGCAGTTTCTGATAATTATCTTAGCTATAAAACTTTAAGAAACATGTCAGATTTCAAAATAATCCGAGAGAGGAAGGCTTTGCACACACTGAGGACAAATTAAATTTTCTTAGCCAACAGAAACTGGTCTGTTCTGGAGAAATCGGTGAAAGATGGATTCAGTGAGGAATGCTTTCATGAAGTTGGTATATCCTTTTAAATAGGAAAATCCTTGTAAATGATGGTGATGCTTCAAAAGCCAGACTGGAACTGAGGGGAGAGAATCCTATGAATTTGAAAGGTCCTGCCGATGGTGCTCACAAATGATGCTGTGGAGATGGTGACAGACATCAGTTTTATAGGTGAGGTGAAAATCCAGTGGCTGAGATTCTAACAGCGTATTTTTATGTAACAGCAATAAAAACTAACTTTACAAACTGTATTGCATATTATATTTACTATTTATGCAAAATATGCAATACAGTAAACAAGGGAAAACAGATACATGCATGTTTAGGCAATAGCATGTTGCCAAACACTTGATGTTCATTTTTCTCCATTTTAATTACATCACATTGCTTCATGCCAGAGGATATTTGGTACTTGCCCTTTGAACTAATAAATCAGTGATTCTTGTGATGATCAGGAATCTCATCTACCTACCCCATTCTCAACTACCAAAATCTTTCCATAGTGATTATATTGGACTCATATTCTAATAGGACTACATTAGACACACAAACGTAACATCAATTTGGTCATTATATTTTAAAACTGTACAACTCAAAAAGCGCTGGTCCATGCTGAAATAAGGAGCTTGCCCTAGAAAATAAATTAATGTGCTGTTTTCTTCATCAAAAAAAGTCTTTCCAAAAGAATGTCAGCTGAATCTAATAGTGTACTTTGTAATGAAATTGATTTACATTCTGGGGCAAGTTCCTTATTTCATCATGGATCAGTAACAAAAAGTTCATGAATTTGGCAGCCATCTCATAATTAGATTTTGAGTAGCACTGCTAAAAGTATTCATTTACATATATGAATGAATCTTTATATATGGGTTCAATACTGGCCCCCAAAAAGTTATGTTCCCATCCTAATCCTCAACCTGCAAATGTGACTTTATCTGGGGAAAAGATTTTTACAGGTATAATTAAAATATCATTCAGGACATAGGCGTGGGCAAAGACTTCATGACTAAAACACCAAAAGCAACTGCAACAAAAGCCAAAATTGACAAATGGTATCTAATTAAACTAAAGAGCTTCTGCACAGCAAAAGAAACTATCATCAGAGTGAACACACAACCTACAGAATGGGAGAAAAGTTTTGCAATCTATCCACCTGACAAAGGTCTAATATCCAGAATCTACAAGAAACTGAAACAAATTTACAAGAAAAAAAACACCACCACCATCAAAAAGTGGGGGAAGGATATGAATAGACATTTCTCAGAAGAAGACATTTATGCAGCCAACAAACATATGAAAAAAAGCTCATCACCACTGGTCATTAGGGTCATTAGAGAAATGCAAATCAAAACCACAATGAGATACCATCTCACACTAGTTAAAATGGCCATCATTAAAAAGTCTGGAAACAACAGATGGTGGAGAGGATACAGAGAAATAGGAACACTTTTACACTGTTGGTGGGAGTGTAAATTAGTTCAACCATTGTGGAAGACAGTATGGTGATTCATTAAGGATCTAGAACCAGAAATACCATTTGACCCAGCAACCCCATTACTGGGTATATACCTAAAGGATTATAAAACATGCTGCTATAAAGACACATGCACACATATGTTTATTGCAGCACTATTCACAATAGCAAAGACTTGGAACCAACCCAAATGCCCATCAATGATAGACTGGATAAAGAAAATGTAGTACATATACACCATGGAATACTACGCAGACATAAAAAGAGAATGAGTTCATGTCCTTTGCAGGGACATGGATGAAGCTGGAAACCATCATCCACAGCAAACTAACACGGGAACAGAAAACCAAACACTGCATGTTCTCACTCATAAGTGGGAATTGAACAATGAGAACGCATGGACTCAGGGAGAGAACATCACACACCAGGGCCTGGCGGGGGGGTGGGAGGAAGGGGAGGGAGAGCATTAGAACAAATACCTAATGCATGTGGGGCTTAAAACCTAGATGATGAGTTAATGAGTGTAGCAAATCACCATGGCACATGTATATCTATGTAACAAACCTGCACGTTCAGCACATGTATCCCAGAACTTAAAGTAAAATTTAAAAAAAAAATTTAAAAATATGTTATTGAGATGACATCACTCTGGATTATCTGGATGGACTCTGAATCCAATGTCAAGTATTTTTATATGAGACAGAAAAGGTGACACAGGGAGAAATTGGAGAATACCTTTTAAGGACAGAGGCAGATATTGGAGTTATGTGACCATAAGTCAAGGAACTCCTAGAGCCAGCAGAAGCTAGAAAAGGCAAGAAAGGATTCTTCTGTAGAGCCAATCTCTAGTACTATACAAACATAAATGTCTATTGTTTAAACCACCCAGTTTGTGGTGAATTTTCACAGCAGCCTTGGGAAACTAATACAATGTCCTAGGTTTTTATAGCTACAATAACTTCTAAAAATTAGCACATACCTTTTTTGGAAATGTATATTTGGGGAATATTACACACATATACCTATTTCAAGGACAGTGATTCAGTAAGAATTGAAAAGTAATGGTTGCAATTCATATTTTAATCAAAAATAATCAAGCAAGGGATTATCTCCCATTTGGCTCAAGTACATTTCATTGTCTTGAAAACACTAAAAATTAAATTAGCTTCTTATCACAGACATCTCTACCATATTTTTGTAAGTGGAAACAACTTTTTCTCTTTTTCAGAAATTTCCTGCCGTTAATTATAATAGTAAGGAATTTGTGATATGTGTCCTGTATTTCAGAGTGTCACCCTTTTATTCTGATCTCTGCATACACATATACATACATTTAAATATGTAGAAACACAAATTCAAATCCTGATATCACCAGGGGTAAAAGTTGAGAGTAAATTAACGTGTGAGCTAATAATTTATATGTAAGAAATTCCCTCACTATCCTATTTCCAAGAGCAAATTAGTTTGGAAAATAATTGAGAGAATACGCTATAATTAGCCCAAGCATTTTGTTTTGTTCTTTCTCTATAAAAGGAAACAAATAGTTTGAATTGCATCACAGTGAATCACAGTCTACAGCTCTGGATTTCTAATGCATCGGGAATAAAACCCTTTGGGGGTCTCTCACCAATATCACTTTCCCGTTCTCAAATCATTTCTCCTACAATTCACCACATACAGTTGCACCTGCATGGTATATTCACATTCACTGTTGGAACTGCCAAAAAGTGACTTGCAGTTACCATGTTTCTGTTAAAATTAGCTGGGCTCTTTCTGTCTGTGAAACATCTGCTTTGAGTGATACTGTAGCAGCTGTGATGATCTAATAGTAAACTAAGCACTTCAGTATTCAATTGTACAAAAGGGGCTTTGAGGAGAATGATAAATGACCTAAATTAGATGATGATTTTTAAGTACCTAATTTTAACCTTGCCCATAATGAATGCTTTTTTTTTTTCTCAAGCTTCTTTGCACCTGTCGCTCTTGGAAAGCGAGTAAAATGTGGCTGCTTGTTTGGTTCAAGTTGCTTTCTCAACAGATTGTTAAGCAGTGCCTGAAATGGTGGGACTGACCAGCATGCTATGCTTTTTCAGACCTCTCTTTTCTTTTGTTTCTTTCAATTTCCTGTAGTCTTAAAGGGCAGAAACTTTCTCCAGAGATGCACATGTTCCATGGAAATAAATATTATATAAAACTATATATCCTAAAAAACTTTTTTCATATTTTAACATATTTTATTTTTAGACATCAGTATTTTCTTTACTCTGAAGGACTTTACCTACAGAAAAGATAGTATTTTGATTTAACTTTTTATTTACATGTCTATGTGGCTAGATAAATATGTGCACTACACAACATGGTTGTTGAGAAGGTTGTTGAGAAGGCAACCCTTTAAAATTATAACGGTAATTTATTTCTAGTCTCTTCAAAAGCAACTCCTTCCACCTCACCCGTATTTTCCCTTTTGTATAGTCTAATTGGAAATAAAATATGAAATCATTTTTACCATCTTGAAAATATTGTAGTAAGATTATCCAGCTTAAAATCTAATTTCAGAACAGCGTAGCATTTCCTTTGTTCCCCACAGTAGGTTCACTAAAGTACCCTTCTCCCATGACAGGTAAAGGAAACAAAATTCGGATAGTTTAACTGCATGAACAAGATAAAGTCTAAACTGATGCAAAGGTTTGGTTTGCTTTTTATTCATTTTATTATAGGTTGTTTCTACTGCATACAACTGAAACAGGAAAGGGAGTTCTTTCAGCATAGTTTCAACCATTGATCATCATGCTGTTCCTTCTACGTGTGAAAAATGTAGGAGAGGCAAAACTTTATCCTCTTAGAGTCTCTGGCTAGGCCTGAGAATTAAATTGACACAAGAGAGGATAACAGGAAAAAAGCATACAAAATTTTAAATGTATATCAGAGCCCCATAAAAAAAGAAAGCCCAAAGAAGTGGCAAAATTTAAATTCTTATGTAGTAGATTGAACAAAGAGTGTCAACTATGGAAGACTAACTAAAATGTATGAAGAGGATAAAGGAAGATAAGAGTTATGTTAACAAGATCTATTTGTATGGATTCTTCTCAGCTGTGACTCCTCATCTGGTGATAAGAATGTTTCTTCTCTCCTGGTACAGGGAAGATAAAGTGTCCCTTTCATATCTGCTATTTTCCAAGTGTCTTTAGCTCAAAATAATCCTCATGCCAGATTAGCATATTTGGGGGTGCATATTCTACCACCCTTCAAAAGGCATAAAGATATACCATTCTTTTATTTTTTTAATTAAATTACTTTTCCAAAATTACCAAAAATAATACTTCCACATAAGAACTAGTAAAATAATGCAAAGGTATATGACGAAAGTTAATATATACTCTCCCCAAACCTTTTTCATTGCAATCTCTCTCCCCAATAGATCATTAATATTGTCTTTTCCCTACTCTAAAAGTATACAAGTATAAATGTATATATGTATATATCCTTTTAGGAAAATGTATTAATACTATAGAAATTACTTGTTAGCTTGATTTTCTCTCTTAGCAATACATCATTGGCACAACTCAGGTGACAGATAAATAACTCAACCTAAAACATGCTCTGTTTAGATAACAGCCTGCATTTATAACAATGGTGAAGGACATCCTCTGGCCTTCTGGTCCCTTGACCCCTTCACTCTGAATGTATTCTTGTGCTTCATTCTATGATATCAACCCAGGTCAGGACACCTAGAAGTCCCAGATATCTTCCAGGGAAAGAAACTTCTACAAATTACTTCACTTTTTCATAGTTTCTTGCTTTTCGTGATTACCCAGTCAAAAGTATATACAGACGCTCCTTAACTTATGATGGGGTTGTGTTCCAATAAACCCATTATAAGTTAAAAATATCATGAGTCAAAAATGCATTTAATATGCCTAACATACTGAACATCAAAGCTTAGCCTAGCCTACCTTAAATATGCTCAGAACATTTACATTAACCTACTGTGGGTCAAAACCTTCTAATACAGAGCCTATTTTATAATAAAATGTTGAGTATCTTATATAATGTATTGAATACTGTACTAAAAGTGAAAAACAGAATGGTTGTATGAGTACTTCAAGTAGGATTTCCTGTTGCTTTTACACCATTGCGAAGTTGAAAATAAGTTGGAGATTGTATTTCTGCTTTACCTTGACTTCTGGCATTTAGAGGACACCTTGTCTTACAGATTGACTCAGTTCTGAGTACTTGTCTCCTGCTTTCCTCCTCCCTTTCACAGGCGTTCTTTCCTCAGAGTCTATCTAGTGTGTTCGAAGTGTCTGTGCCCAAGATGGAGCTGAAAGCTACCTTAGAGCATAGGGGGGCATGTTTTCAGGGCATCCTTGTCTTAAGAGGTTAGTGTGCTATAGACAGATGCTTAGCCATTTTCTCAAAGACTAGCCTATTAGAAGGAAAAAACACACACATAGAGGGAGGGGATCATCAACTGTCCCAACCTGAGAACACCTGAAGCCAATTTGGGGACAAATGAAACAACTCCAGAGGAGCAGAAATAGCTATTTGGGCTCAAGTAGCTGCAGATAGATTGACCATTCTTTGATGAGGAATTAGCAGAAATAAGAAGACATCTATTTTGGTCTTTATTCCTGGATTCCTAACACACAGCTCCTAAAACCCTTGGAATCTCAGAAGTGGTGTCATTCTGTATGCTGATGAGATGACTGATGACTAGGGGCTCCTGAGTATTCTCAGAATGGGAGCTGCATGTCAGGGAAAGATTTGAGAGTTGGAACTTCTGGCTTAACCCCAACTTCCAGGGAGGGAGAGGTGCTAAAGTTTGAGTCAATAACCCATGGCCTATGACTTAATCCATCATGCCTATGTAATGAAGACTCTATAAAAACTCAAAAGGACAAAATTAGTGAAGTATTTCCCTGAAATCTGTGAGTCATTCTAGAAAATGACTGAACTCCAGGAAAGGGGATTGGGAACCCAGATTTACAACCAAGTCAGACAGAGTTGTGGGTAACCTGGGGACCTACCACTTGTGATTGGTATCTGTAATGCAATCCACTGCAAATGCAAGCCTGCAACTGACCCTTTTACTTCAACTGCATAAGATTTAGAGGGTAAAAGAAAATGATGCAAATGTGCTCGCATTGTTTACTGTGATATCAGGAATAAATCTCTTAGCTCTGATCCAGGAGTCTCATGTCTTCTGCTAGTGTCCATTAAATAGTAATAAGCTAACTTATTAGCTTATAACTACAGGAAAGTCCCATATTCAACAACAATGATTTATATAAACATATGCATACATACACAATCATATGTAAAACACATATAATCCTGAGACTTTGCTGAAGTTGCTTATCAGCTTAAGGAGATTTTGGGCTGAGACAATGGGGTTTTCTAGATATACAATCATATCATCTGCAAACAGGGACAATTTGACTTCCTCTTTTCCTAATTGAATACCCTTTATTTCCTTCTCCTGCATGATTGCCCTGGCCAGAACTTCCAGCACTATGTTGAATAGGAGTGGTGAGAGAGGGCATCCCTGTCTTGTGCCAGTTTTCA
The DNA here is from genome assembly GCF_009828535.3 of Hylobates moloch. NCBI lineage: Eukaryota > Metazoa > Chordata > Mammalia > Primates > Hylobatidae > Hylobates > Hylobates moloch. Next base: position 67,788,829 of record NW_026652279.1, on the reverse strand, counting down.
AAGGGAATGCTTCCAGTTTTTGCCCATTCAGTATGATATTGGCTGTGGATTTGTCATAGATAGCTCTTATGATTTTGAAATATGTCCCATCGATACCTAATTTATGTCCAACAACGAAAGACTGGATTAAGAAAATGTGGCACATATACACCATGGAATACTATGCAGCCATAAAAAATGATGAGTTCATGTCCTTTGTAAGGACATGGATGAAACTGGAAACCATCATTCTCAGTAAACTATCGCAAGGACAAAAAAACCAAACACCGCATGTTCTCACTCATAGGTGGGAATTGAACAATGAGAACTCATGGTCACAGGAAGGGGAACATCACACTCCGGGGACTGTTTTGGGGTGGTGGGAGGGGGGAGGGACAGCATTAGGAGATATACCTAATGCCAAATGACGAGTTAATGGGTGCAGCACACCAAGATGGCACATGGATACATATGTAACAAACCTGCACATTGTGCACATGTACCCTAAAACTTAAAGTATAATAATAATAAAAAAAGAAAAAAAACACATATAATCAATGATTATATTTTTAAGGTCTTGTTTTCTTGATTGCTTTTTATCTGTCTTCTGTATTACCTCATCTAATGATAAAAGTACATAAAATGTATATTTAAAATGGCATTTAATCAAATTTTCCTTGGATTTGACTTTAAATATTTTATCACTAGTTTTTTTAAACTACAATGGTCTACAACTCTATTATGTCTTTTGTGAGTGTATAATTTAATACTAAATAACAATCTATATTATCTTCCTCAATACTTTTCTGTCAAATTTTTTATTGTTAGTCTTTCCCCTTCAGAATTCTTTTTGTTTGCATTCTCCTAGCATAATTTATTTTATTTTAAAACTCCTCTTTTTACACTTACTTAAACGTGCTTCTTATAACAATTATTTTACTACACTTTTAAAAATCAAGATTAATGGTCTGTATTTTTAGCATTCATGCTAAGTAAGTTATTTATATTATTACTTTTTCATTTTTAAATTAATTTTATCCTAACTTGCCTCCTATTTTAATATCAATTTTTTTTTTTTTACATTTTGTGGCTTGATTACGTTTATTTTTATTGCTTTTTCCCATGTTGGTTTTGAAATTTCTGCTAGCTTTTTATTTCTGCAAATGATTACATTTACATTTCTCATATCTAGAATGAAATTTTTCTAATAATTCTATGAAAATAAAATAAAAATACTTTTTCAATTAAGATTCTTCATTTACCTACTTCTTTCCAAACCCACTAGTAAAAAAACTTTATTTTCTTTCTCCATTTTGTCACCCTTCCCTCTCAAGTGTTCATTCTTAAAGGTTTAGCTGAGTTGATTCTCAATTCTAGATTTTTGAGATTTATATTTAGAGTGTGCTCTGATGTTTCAAAAATCTTTATCCTCAAAAGCAAAAAGTCTAGTCACATTATTATCATCCCTGTACATTTAACATTGACGATGAGAACACATGGACACATGGTGGGGAACAATACAAACCGGGTCCTGTGGAGGGTGGGGGGATGGGAGTAGGGAGAGGATCAGGAAGAATAGCTAATGGATGCTGGGCTTAATACCTGGGTCATGGGATGATCTATGCAGCAAACCACCGTGGCATACGTTTACCATGTAACAAAACTGCACATCCTGCACACGTACCCCTGAACTTAAAATTAAAGTTGGAAATTAAATAAATAAATAAATTTAACATTGACTATTCCAGTAAAATAGTCCAGGTTTACTATCGGCTACTAAATTTACATTTGTTTAGAGTAATCCTTCAACTATTTTCCATAGATAAGGTGGTTTTTCTGTTAATTTGTGCTTATCTTTCTTTTGCACTGTTTCATGAGTGATTTTTTTTTAAACAAAAGCCAATATATTTAATGTTGAATCTGAAACTAGATTCTACGGCTTCCTGTGACACTTTGAACTGCACCTCAGTTTCTTCATTTGTAAATTGGGAAAAATAAAATGAGCTATCTCAAAGAGTTAATATGTAGCACATGAAACACATTAAAAAATGCTTGCATATTTAAAACACATAGAATGTTAGCTTATCTTGACTAAGTATATAATTTTTTTAAGATAAATATTTTCTAACAGTAGTCTGCAGATATTGTACCATCATATAGTTTCCAAAGTCACAGAAGAGAATTATCATAATAAACTGATTCGTTTTTGAACTATACTATTTAAAACATTCTCTTTTTATCTAGAATTCAGGATTTAAGAAGGGCGGTGGGTTTTTAAAATTATTCTTACCTTGGGTTTGGAAAGTCCTTAAACATTACAGATCTATGTCTCTAAGACAGATATGCCTCGTGTTATTTGTTTAAATAGATGAATCACATACAATTTTTCTTTTTAAATTCAAATGTACTTGGTGTGTATTTTTAATTATTACTTTGTCATTCATTTCTAATCTAATTGCTAACTGACTGAAAAATACAATCTGTGTTACATTGATTGTTTTAATGTTAATATTTCTCTATAGATTAGTATGGAATATATATTATACATATTCTTTATACATTTATTAGGTCAAACTTATCTATTGCGCTTTAATGTCATCAAGGATTACTATTTTAAAATTTTTGATTATTAAATTTCTGATTTTTTTATATTTAATGAATATATGATTTTTAGTCACAGATATATTTGGGATATATATTTTTTATTTTATTTTTATTTGGCACATTAATTTTACATATTTATGACATAGTGAGATTTCAATACACATATACAATGTGCAATGATCAAATCAGGGTAATACCATATCCACCATCTCAAACATTTATCATTTTTTGTGCTGGGAACATTCAAAATCCTCTGTTAGATTTTTCAAAATATGTAGTGAGTTATTGTTAACTATATGCAGCCTATAGTCCTATAGAGCACTAGAAGTTATTCCTCCTATCCATTAACAAACTTCTCCCTATTCACCCTTCCCCTCTAGACTTCCCTGTCTCTAATAGCCACAATTCTACTCTCTACTTATATGAGCTAAACTGTTTTTAGCTTTCACTTATGAGCAAGAACATGCATTATTGATCAAGCTGGGTCTGACTTATTTCGCTTAACTTAATGTCTTCCAGGCTGATTCATGATGCCACAAATAAAAGGGTTTCATTCTCTCCTGGTGTTGAGTGCACACATATTTATAATTGTTATATCTTCTTGCTGAATTGATACCTTTATATTTATAGAATGATGTTTTTTGTCTCTTTTTTTTACTAACTTAATGTCTATTTTGTGTGATATAACTACTCATGTACACTTTTGGTTTTATTGGCATGAAATACATTTTTTCATCTCTTTGCTTTCAGCCAATGTGAGGTTTTACAGGTTTAGTGAGTTTGTAGTAAGCAGCATATAATATTGTTTTTTTTAAATACATACAACCAATCTATAACTTTAATTAGGAAATTAAATTCATTTATATGCAAGGTTCCTATTGGTGAATAAGAATTTTTAATCCTCTTATCTTTTTCATGGTGTTCTGATTGTTTTATATATCTGTTTTCCTTTCTTCCTCTATTATCATTTATTTTTGTCGTTTGGTGGTCTTCTGTAGTAATCACATTTTTTTCATTTTCCTTTCTCATTTGTGCATCTGCTCCACCAGTGACTTTTATATTCTTGTGCATTTTCAGGATAAATATTACCCTTCACTTCCAGATGTAGGACTGCCTAAAGTATTTCTTGTAAGGCCAACCTAGTGTTAATAAATTTCCCCAGTTTTCGCTTGTCTGGAAAAGACTTTATTTCTCCTTAATTTCTGAAGAATGAATAAATTCCTGGAAACAAACAACCTCCTACGACTGAACAGAAAGAAATTCAAACCCTAAACAGACTAATAATGAGTTTCAAAACTGAATCAGTAATAAAAAGCCTACCAATCGGAAAAATGCCAGGTCCAGATGGATTCACAGCCAAATGCTACAAGACATATAAAGAAGAGCTGGTATCATTCCTACTGAAACTATTCCAAAAAACTGAGGAAGTGGGATTCATCCATAACTCTTTCTATGAGTCCAGCACCAGCTAGTTGTTAAACCCTGGCAAAGATATAACAAAAAAGAAAACTTCAGGCCAATATTCTTGATGAACATAGAGGCAAAAATCCTCAACAAAATACTAGCAAACTGAATCTTGCAGCCCGTCAAAAGACTAATCCACTATCATCAAGCAGGTTTTATACCTGGGATGCAAGGTTGGTTCAACATACATAAATCAATAAATGTTATTCACTACATAAATGGAACTAAAAACAAAAACTACATGGTCATCTCAATAAATGCAGAAAAAGCTTTCAGTTAAATTCAACATGCTTTCATCTAAAAATCCTCAACAAACTAGGCATTGAAGAAACATACCTCAAAATAATAAAAAGCCATCTGTAACAAAACCACAGCCAACAATCTGCTGAATAGGCAAAAGCTGGCATTCCCCTTGAGAACCAGAACAAGACAAGGATGTTCACTCATCTCTCTTATTCAACATAATACTGGAAGCCCTAGCCAGAGCAATTAGGTAAGAGAAAGAAATAAAAGACATCCAGACAGGAAGAAAGGAAGTCAAACTATCTCTGTATGCAGGTAATATGATTCCATACCTAGAAAACCCCAAAGTCTATACCCAAAAGCTCCTAGATCTGACAACTTCAGCAAAGTTTCAGTATATAAAATCAATGTACAAAAATCAGAAGTATTTTTATATGCCAACATATATCATTCAGATGGCTATACTGCACAAAGCCATTCACAGATTCAATTCTATTCCTACCAAATTAAAACAACATTCTTCACAGAATTAGAAAAAAACTACTTTAAAATTCATATAGAACCAAAAAGACCCCACATAGCCAAGACAATCCTAAGCAAAAAGAACAAAATTGGAGGCATCACGCTACCCAACTTCAAACTGTACTACAAGACTATAGTAACCAAAACAGCATGGTACTAGTGCAAAAACAAACACATAGACCAATGGAACAGAATACAGATCTCAGAAATAAGACTGCACATCTACAACCATTAGATCTTCAATAAACCTGACAAAAACAAGCAATGAGGAAAGGATTCCCTATTTAATAAGTGGCACTGGGAGAACTGGCTAACCATATGCAGAAAATTGAAACTAGATCCCTTCCTTACACCTAATCCAAATGTATAAGGATGGAATAAACACTTAAATGTAAAGCCCCAAGCTATCAAAACCCTTGAAGAAAATGTAGGCAATACCATTCATGACATAGGCATGGGCAAAGGTTTCATGACAAAAATGCCAAAAGTTACTGCAACAAAAGCCAAAATTGACAAATGGGATCTAATTAAACTAAAGAGCTTCTGTGCAGCAAAAGAAACTATCATCAGAGTGAACTGACAAGCTACAGAATGGGAGAAAAATTTTGCAATCTATCCATCTGACAAAGATCTAATATCCAGAATCTACAAGGAAATTCAATAAATTTACAACAAAGAACCAATTAAAAAGTGGGCAAAGGACAGGAACAGACACTTCTCAAAAGAAGACATTTATGCAGCCAACAAACATATGAAAAAAAGCTCAACATCACTAATTATTAGAGAAATGCAAATCAAAACCACATTGAGATACCATCTCATGCCAGTCAGAATGGTGATTATTAAAAAGTCAAGAAACAACAGATGCTGGCAAGGCTGTGTGGAGAAGTGAAAATGCTTTTACACTGTTGGTGGGAATGTAAATTAGTACAACTATTGTGGAAGACAGTGTAGCAATTCCTCAAAGACCTAGAACCAGAAATACCATTTGACCCATCAATCTCATTACTGGGTATATACCCAAAGGAATATGCATCATTATATTATAAAGATTCATGCACGTGTATGTTCATTGCAGCAGTATTCATAATAGCAAAGACATGGAATCAACTCAAATGCCCATCAATGATAGACTGAATAAAGAAAATGTGGTACATACACACCATTGAATACTATGCTGCCATAAAAAGGAATGAGATCGTGTACTTTGCAGGGACATGGATGGAGCTCAAAGCCCTTATCCTCATCAAACTAACGCAGGAACAGAAAACCAAACACCACATGTTCTCACTGATACGTGGAAGCTGAACAGTGAGAACACATATACACAGGGAGGGGAACAACACATACTGGGCCCTGTCAGAGTGGGGGGATTGCAGGAGGAGGGAGAGCATCAGAATCAATAGCTAATGCAGATGAGGCTTAATACCTAAGTGATAGGTTGATAGGTGCAGCAAACCACCATGGCACACATTTACCTGTGTAACAAACCTGTACATGCTGCACATGTATCTCAGAACTTAAAAGAAAATAAATGTCTAGTTGAGTCTAATGAGGACTATACTGAATTTCTAATTCAGAGGCTGAACTCTTTTCCTGATTTCTTTGTATTGTTTATATGTGTTCTCTTGTATCTCACTGAGTTTCCTTAATTTTAATTTTAACTTTTAATTCAATTTCAGTCATTTTATTTATTTCCTTCTTTAGGAGTTCTGTTACTGGAGAATTTTTGTGTTCCTTTGGATGTGTCACATTTTCTTGCTTTATCATGTTTCTGTGTCCCTGCATTGATATCTGCAAGTTAAAAGTCACTTCTTTTAATTTTATAAAGTAGCTTTCATAGGGAAAGACATTTTCCTGTAGATATATCTAGAGTGTCAATTGGGTAGGGTGCTTTGGCTTTGGTTCAAGGTAGGCACAGTCGTGCATTCTCAATATGAGGGCTTTTTTTTTTTTTTTTTTTTTTTTTTTGTGGCTGTTGTCAACATCAGTGGTGCCTGCAAGTTCCCCAGTGGCTTAGACTGCAATTGTTTATGGAGGCTGTGGGATCGTCTTCCTTGCATGAGGATTCTGAGCAGGCCAGTCTTTCGGCCCTTAGGGAGTACATGCGGTTGCACAAAAGCCCCATCACTGAAGTGAATAGTGGGTCCCAGGTGTACTGTTTTTCAGGCCCCAGGGTGGCACATGCACACCAATCACGATGGCAGCAGGCCCCATTGAGAACTGATCCTTGAGTCCCTGGCTGGTACACACTGGCATGCAGTGGTTCCACCTCTGCAAAGGATGGGGTCAATAGCAGTAATCTGGGTATCATTTTATCTCTCTGTGTCCTGGGAGAAGCCTCCCTGATGTGCTGGACTGTCTATTTCCTGGGGCATAGGGCACTACATGGGCTTGAGCGGCAGAGACACGACTGCACTACTGGGTCTGGCAATGTGAACAGCTGGGGATCTTTTGCTTACCCCTGCCCCACAATGAGGACCCCTCTTTTCTCTGAGTTGATCCCTGCTGGCTGCCTTACTTCTCTCTCCATGCTGCCATCTCAAGTTTCCATGCCTCAGAGCGTCTATGTCACTTTCTTGCTCAATTCCAGTGTTCTTTTCTCTTTTCTTTTCTTTCTTTTCTTTTTTTTCTCTCCTCTCCTCTCCTCTCCTCTCCTCTCCTCTCCTCTCCTCTCCTCTCTCCTCTCCTCTCCTCTCCTCTCCTCTCCTCTCCTCTCCTCTCCTCTCCTCTCCTCTCCTTTCTCTTCTCTTCTTTTCTTTTGGCGGTGGGGGGTGCTTGTGTGTATGTGTGTGAAAAGGAACTTTACTAAGAAACCCAAAGGAAACGAAATAGGACCACTGAAGCCAGAGGCTGGACGAGGCCACAGGGATAGGGTCAGCAGCTGCTGTCCCTGCAGGAAACCCCTTCTCTGGCTGTGGGAGCCCCTCTATGCACTCCAGGGGCCTGAAGCCCCAAACAATCCTATGGCTTTGCCTCAGAGTGCTTCCCTGTGCCTTGACTCTGCAGGGACGGGGGCTGCAGATGGACAGCAGGAGGGGTGAGTGGAGGGAAAGAGGGACTGGGCGAGGCTTGGGGGACTGGGATGCAAGGCACTTGGACCTCAGGGCTGGAAGGGTCAGACAAAGTCTGGGGAATGGGGTCGTGGGCTGTTGTTCGGCTGGACGTGGACTGGAATGTGTCCTGGGCTGAGCACTGGGCGTTGGGTCCTCCTTGTGTTTTGGTGATTGCAGTCAGAATGGGAGTGACCCTGAGACCTAGGGGCCTGGGATGAGCTCAGAGCGGCTAGCAGCCACCCCACCTCGATGACTCTGTTGAACTGTTGAAGGGATGTTCTGTTTCACATTTGGTTATCTATTTGTTGTTTTAGCATTCTTTGTTGAGGCGGTGAGTGCTGGGTGCCTCTGATCAGTCATCTTCTTAGGAGTATTTTTCTACTTTTTACTTTTTTCATTATATAGTACCTTTTTCAGCATAAATGTTTTCCATTTTAAATTCTGCTTCATTAGATATTGATATTCTAGTCCTAGCTTCATTCTTTTAGCATTCTCTTATTTTCTACATTTTCTGTACAGATTTTTGTGTCGATGTCTCAATACAACCTTCCTATTAACTATTTCTTCAACTAAGTCCAGTAAAGCAACTATTCTATGGTTTTACTGCCTAAACTTTGTCTTTATTTATTTATTTATTTATTACCTATCCTTCACAAAACTAACATTCCTCCACTCCCTCTGGAACTTTAGTTTGAACAGTTATCTCCAGTAGTGTGCTTCTATTTTAAATGTTTCTATGAATACAGACACAGATGGGCTTTTTTCTGTCTCCCTATGCATGAGCTTTCCAGTTTGACAATTCTTCATCTAGCCTAACATGGTCCCTAGCTCAGATCTAGGTCTAATATTGGTACCTTGAGGGTATTCATCTATAAAATAAGGCAGGTTCCCTCAAGAACCTTGATGTGGCCTTGCCCAGATTCTGTTATATGGCACCGTGTTTCTGTTTCCTCATGCCGGCCCTAGAAGTAGATCAGTGGGGGCCACGACACTCCGTAGTGGTTCAGTTTATTTTATCCTCCCAGCCTGAGTATGGAAGCTCCTCAGGTCCTGGTTTTAGGAGCTGAGTGTGGCTTTATGGTAGGGTGTCTCCCACCATATCAGAGGAGCTTTTATCCCTGTTAACACATAGGAATAGAATCTTGATAATCAATGGCCATTTATGCCCCAGGTCCAGGTACTTTTTGATTCCTGCTGCAGGTTTTCTTTTGTTCCTTTTTCATAGAAATGTTTATATTGTTTTAAAACGTGGCCATATTTTCAATATTGAAAAATTCCAGTAAAAATGGATTTTTAAACATTAAAAATTATGAAGTTAAATAGGAGGGCCCGATTAACTGACATTCTACCTTTAGGGCATATATTTATAAATGTCTTTCATCCTTTCTTCCTTGCCCTTGAGCAGGCAATGAACCAAACCCAATTTGAATATCTAAAAGATGCTTTGGTGTTATTTATTCTAATACCTTGACTGTCTCAAAGCATATCTTCATTCAGAATACAAATATGACACATTATGCCACATACTTTTTATTTTCTGCTTCCAAAGATGTATTCTTACATACCATAGCATCTAGGATAGATGATAGTAACCGCACTTGTTTGTTATTAGGCAAAATAAAGATAGGCAGCTATCCAAAAGGTTTGTCACTATAGGCAGATTTGATCATTAAGATTAATGCATTTTATAAAGAACACAATTTTATCACAGTGTTTAACCATCCAAATCTTTAATATGAGAATATTAATGCTCACTATAGTAACAGAGGGGATGAATCTGAGCCAGGCCACAGTAATCACTTCATCTACTTTCTTTTTACTTATCCGTAGTCATTCTCTCCCTTTTGAGTTACAGCCAATTTATTTTATAACTTACCAAGAAATAGAAAGGTTACCTACAAAGATTAGGTACTACCTCAAAAGTGAATCCAAATTTCTTGCCACTTAGAACCTCTATGAAGATTATGAAGCAAAATTATGCATTGCATGACTGTATTGAAACATCTCATGTAACCCATAAATATATACACCTACTATGTACCTACAAAAATTAAAATGAAAAGTTTAAAAATAAATAAAACCTTAAAATAATATCTGATCTTCAGCTAGAAGAATTCATTTAGTAAGCTGAAACGTTACATTTTATCTTTAAAAATTTATTTTCGAAGTCACTGCATGAAAGTATTTTTCAGATAAAATATGATATTGTTTTGAAGGACACAAGAAACTACAGTAATATTTGGCAAACAATAATTTATTAATTTATAACTTATAAAGCAGTATAGTAGCGTGTGTTGAGGAGAGTATTGCAACCAACACTGCCAGGTCATTTCCTGGTTCACCCACTTAGCAGTATGACCCTGAGCAAGTTACTCTGCTTTTCTGGGCTTCAGTTTCTTTACCTTTAAATGGACAAAATGATAGTACTTACCTCATAAGGCTATTGTCAAAAATAAAGAATTAAATATATTTTAAAAGTGTGTAACAGTACTTGGCACAAAGTGTTATGTAATCAATAATACCTTCAAGGGAAAAAAATTCTTTAAATTTGCAAAATCAAGTCTGTTACTTATAATTTCAATGTTCTTATTAAAGATGAGATCTTTAGTCAATAATACCTAATTTCAACCAGAAATATTCATTTATCATTGGTGTATATATTTTGACTCCTATTTTATTTTGCTAGAGAAAGTTTGAACCCTTTATAACTAAAGTGAAAAACAGAAGATATTATCATAAACTCTTTGATGCTTGCTTGCTTTCTAAAGTGATGATATATTTGCTTTTCTTCAAAACATGAAGTAATAAAGATAATCGAGAGATTTCTATTGATTACTTTTTTACTTACTTAAAATGAAGTATTTATGTAAATACTATATAAGATTAAACACATAAAATGTTAGCCTAAGATGCAAATGTTATGATTGTATCAATTGAGTTCGTATTTATTCAGCAGCTAGTATATGCAGAATATAAATTTTCCATCCTCATAACTATGACCCACCAATTTATACTATATTTACTGTTTAAAATAATGCATGTTATTTTTATGATCACCTGTGATGCAATTTTGAGCAGGTACCCTGTGAGGATTAATTGTATGGGATGGGTCAACTTGACTGCGTGCAGGATGCCCAGATATCTGCTTAAGTATTATTTATGGGTATGACTATGAGAGTGTTTCTAGAAGAAATTAACACTTGAACTGGTGGACCGAGTAAAGTAGATGGCCCTCCGCAGTGTGGCAGACATCATCTAGTCCCTTGAGGACCTGAATAAAACAAAAAAAGGCAGAGGAAGGTTGAATTCACCCTCTGCCTGTCTGAGCTTGGAGGTTGATCTTGCATACTCTGCAACTCTAGTTCTCAGGCCTTCAGGCCAGGACTAAAATCTACACTTCAGCTCTCCAGCAATCAGGCCTTAGAATTATGCCATTGGCTTTCCTGAGTCTCCAGTTTGTAGATGGTAGATTGTGAAACTTCTAAGCCTCCATAATCATGTACACCAATTCCTTATAATAAATCTTATCCTATTGTTTATGTTTTTCTAAAGAACCATAATACATGTCCCATGAGATCCTTACAGAGTCAAGAAACAAGCTTATGAATACTCTACAAAGCTAGATTCCTTTTTTTCTGAGGCATCACACTCTTTTTAAGGTTTATGCCATTGACCTTTCTATTAAAATGACCTCTGGCATCAATAAGAGTCTAAATAATTGCTATTCTTTGCCTTTAAAAAGGTGGTAACCTCTACTTAATTGCCTATATTTTAAAATGTGGATATTACATTCTTTCTCTGCCTTTCTTCTTGGCCTTTACAATATTTTTTTCTCTTCAGTATTATTTTTTCCTTCATTCCAAAATAATTCTACCAACAGACACCAGACAGGATAAATGGGACAATAAATGTGTGCCAGGACCATTCAAAGGGAATTAATATAGTGGATGTAATAATTATGGCCAAGATAGCAGAGTGTCAATTGGTATGGTTAGATTGAAGAGACACTAATGGTACGCAGGTGAAGTGGGAGATCAACTACCTACAAGTAGCAGAGCAAATGTGTAAATATATTAAGAATAATGAAAACCAGATCTCTCAATGACAGAGAATATGGAAAAGGAAAGGCTAGAATGAACCTAGTGAAATGGCTAGAAATTGTAGACATTGTTGTGACCTCTGGTTATAAATGTATAAAAATACTTATAGAAATAAATACAGATGCAAATGTACATATATATATTTCATACATAATATGTGTGTATGTATCCACACACATGCATATATATAATACATATATATTATTATATATATTATATGTATTATATATGTATATATATTATATATATATACACACACAGATTTTCTAGCTCTCTCTACTGATACATCAATGCTGAACACACTGGTATCAATGAGGACAAATTGATTTCTAAATACCAATATCTTGGAATCCAAATTTCAGCATCTATTAAAAAGAACAAGGGCTTCTGGAAGAAATGGTTGATCTAAGTTGAGATGGAAAAAGTGTTAGATGACTCTAGAACATCTCGTTGTACCAGAAATTAAGGAAGGGCTCAAAGGGCAATGGTACATATCAAAACAATATAGAAGCCAGCACGAAGGGGCTCCCAGCCAAGTCTGGAAGAAGTAGATCATCGAAATATGTAACAAACTTACCAAACTTCATCTAAAGGCATGCTTAAAATTGGTAAATGAACAGAGATGTATTATAACTTAATGAATACAGTATAATTTCATGTGTTCATACAGATGAAACAAATAGCAAATAAGAATGAAACGGATAGGGACAGCCCATCTTTACAGAGAATGTCAAAGATATATTCAGAGAGAATGATGGAATTATATAACCTCTATATGGCAACCACCACAGAAATAATTATTTCAAAACCTTCAATAAAATCATTTAAATAAATGAATTCCATAAAACATATTCAATAATAATATAATGAATATTTACATAATCGCAAGCTATCTTTCCACAAATTATTAGTAACAATGAAGACAAATAACAAATAAACTAAGGTATTTTATGTTGGAGAAACTTGACCATCTCTTTTAATTAAATCCACATTCTTTGCCACTTGAGAATACAGCATCAAATTTTATGCTATTGTTGCCGAAAATTGATAACGTGAGGCTATGCATGGGGAAACATCAGACAAATATAAATTGAGTGATATTCTACAAAAGGACTGGATGGTAGATTGAAAAATGCCAAGGTCATTAGCTTCAAGTAAAGCTGAGGACCTGGGAAATGAGCAAGGCATAACAGTATGCACTGCATGATCTGAGATTGAGAGCATTATGATAGTCATAGGTAACTGACACACCATGAATGGAGCTCTCTGGGTAAGTGGTGGGCAGTTCCTAAATATTTTGTAAATTGAAATTATCCCAAAATATATATTTTTCAGAAATAGCTGGGACAAAATCCATTAAAATAAAGAGTTACCTACAGTTGTCGGGGGAGGTGTGTGGTACATATGGAGAAACAGGAAAGAAAACAAAGAGAAGCTGGAATTCTCTGCATATACTATGTATGTCAATTTGACTTGGAACCTTAAACACATAAAAATTATATTTTTAAAAAGCTATTCATAAATATTGAAAGCAAAGTGAAACAAATGAACCAAATTGCATATCAAGTTAGTGGCATACTTGCACAATGACTTTAAAACACAGGGATTTGACTGTAGCTATGCCCTAACAAGAAAAAGAAATTCAAAAAATATTAAACTGTTCTCTGTAGTTTGTTTTTTCTGGTGGTGATGTTTGTTTTATTTTAAGTCTACTCTGTGTGCGTCTGTCTGTGTGTGTGTGTGTGTGTGTGTGTGCTGTGGGACAAACTGAATAAATAATTGTGTCAGTGTCATTGAGAACTAGAAAAGGGAGAATATAATTGTAAGATGGATGAGTTTAATAACATCTTTCTGGCCCTTAATTTGAACTAGAAGTATTACTAAGAACTCATAACATATTTTCTCTAAAAATATGCATATCTTGTAGCTCAGACCACTGAAAAGTCCATCTAGGCAACATTTTTCCTAATAAGAATCATAATCCTTAAAAAGTTGTGTGATGCCAAATCTGAGTTACGAAATGCCCACGGTGAGCATGCTATGTGTCACAGCAGAAAACAAGAAAGCCATCAAAACTGCGTTTCAAATGGATTTAAGAGCTAAACCTTATATTTTTCCTTTATAAAAATTGCAAAAAAATCTATTCTATAGAAAAGCACACTTTTCAATTAATAAAATTGCTTTCATAATGTTTTAGTGTGAATCCATTTTTTTCTACATTAATCTTTATATTATTTTTTCAAATTACATGATATTTTTCCTCTAATGTTTAAAGGGTTTATCTCTAAAACATAACTATGTTTTATAATAATTTACACAAATTTAGGAATAGACTGTGCATGTGTGTGTGTGTGTGTGTTATACATGAGAAGATAGGTCCCTGAGTAGTGTTTAGAAAAGCAATATAACAACACTGGCGAGGTGGAGCCAAGATGGCCAAATAGGAACAGCTCCAGTCTATAGCTCCCAGCGTGAGCGATGCAGAAGAAGAGTGATTTCTGCATTTCCAACTGACGTACCGGGTTCATCTAACTGGGGAGTGTCAGATAGTTTGTGCAGGACAGTGGGTGCAGGGCACCGAGCATGAGCTGAAGCAGGGCGAGGCATTGCCTCACTCAGGAAGCTCAAGGGGTCAGGGAATTTCCTTTCCTAGTCAAAGAAAGGGGTGACAGATGGCACCTGGAAAATCGGGTCACTCTCAACCTAATACTGCACTTTTCCAATGATCTTAGCAAACGGCACACCAGGAGATTATATCCTGTTCCTAGCTTGGAGGGTCCTACACCCACAGAGCCTCTCTCATTGCTAGCACAGCAGTCTGAGATCAAACTGCAAGGCAGCATTGAGACTGGGGGAGGGGTGCCCACCATTGCCTAGGCTTGAGTAGGTAAACAAATTTTTGCAATCTATTCATCTGACAAAGTGCTAATATCCAGAATCTACAATGAACTCAAACAAATTTACAAGAAAAAAACAAACAAACCCATCAACAAGTGGGCGAAGGATGTGAACAGACACTTCTCAAAAGAAGACATTTATGCAGCAAAAAGACACATGAAAAAATGCTCATCATCACTGGCCATCAGAGAAATGCAAATCAAAACCACAATGAGATACCATCTCACACCAGTTAGAATGGCGATCATTAAAAAGTCAGGAAATAACAGGTGCTGGAGAGGATGTGGAGAAATAGGAACACTTTTACACTGCTGGTGGGACTGTAAACTAGTTCAACCATTGTGGAAGTCAGTGTGATGATTCTTCAGGGATCTAGAACTAGAAATACCATTTGACCCAGCCATCCCATTACTGGGTATATACCCAAAGGATTGTAAAACATGCTGGTATAAAGACACATGCACACGTATATTTATTGAGGCACTATTCACAATAGCAGACTTGGAACCAACCCAAATATCCAACAATGATAGATTGGATTAAAATGTGGCACATATACGCCATGGAATACTATGCAGCCATAAAAAATGATAAGTTCATGTCCTCTGTAGGGACATGGATGAAGATGGAAACCATCATTCTCAGCAAACTATCGCAAGGACAAAAAACCAAACACCGCATGTTCTCACTCATATGTGGGAATTGAACAATGAGAACACATGGACACAGAAAGGGGAACATCACACTCTGGGGCCTGTTGTGGGGTGGGGGGAGGGGGGAGGGATAGCATTAGGAGATATACCTAATGTTAAACGACGAGTTAATTGGTGCAGCACACCAACATGACGCATGTATACATATGTAACAAACCTGCACCCGTTGTGCACATGTACCCTAAAACTTAAATTGTATTTTTAAAAAGTAAAGCAATACAGTTGTGAAGATAGTTGCAATATAGTTGGAAACCTAGTTGCAGTACCCATCTAGAGAAGGATCTACTCTCAAGCTCAATGAGTGTAAGTGAGCAAGTGCATCTAAAAAATCAGCAGTGAGAGAAGTTGTGCATGTAAATAGACAAGGGGTATGGCTTCTATGAAAACCTTGTAGATTTAAAACCTATGTTTAATGCTTGCTAAGAATGAGAACGGGTTAAAACTCTAGAGCCTAGCTCCATCAAGAAAAATTTTTTTCTGAAAAGGAGCATCTGACACTTTATATGCAGATAATATTTGTGACAAAAATGACTAAAATACAAGATTTTGTTTTTCAATAAAAACATGCAGTTTAATCCTTTAATGCAAAGCACTGGTATAAACTTCAAACAACAATTCAGAGATGCAGACAAAATAATATTTTAAGTATATGTAGCTAATTTGGTCATCTTCAGAAGTTTTTGCCATGATTTACCAGAAAAGGAAAAAACAAAATAAAACTTTTAATCCTCTGTGTTAAATATGGCTCAATTTTGTAACTGAAAAACTTCTAAAAGACATTGTTCAGTGTGATATAGAAAATAAATATTCCGCTGCTTAGTGTCTTTCTTACATAGCCTCACTCTGCCCTGCTTGTATCCTCTAAATGGAAAATGGAAGTAGGAAGTAGAGGAAGTTTATTCATCCTCTTTGCAACAGGAGAATCAGGGACCTCTGTCTTCCCATCTCCTCCTGCAATCCCTGGTCCAACTCAGTTGCTCCTTGTGACTGAATCTGTAGCTGATGTAATTCTGACCTGGTTATGTTCTTTGACAATGAAAGCCAGGTGTCTTTCCTAGACACCAGCTGTTGCTGGTGTTATAGGGCCCTGGAATCTGGCTGTGACTTATGTCTTCCAGCTCACATTGTCTGTTGCAGGCACACAGCAATTTCCTATCACCATTGCAGACTTACTTGGAATATTATTTGCCAAAATATCTACAACTGTTTGTCTAAGACCTGAGGAATGAAAAGAGGCAGGGCACTGCTAAGCCTCAGAGTCTCCCGCTGTTGTCAACAATGTACCATTAAGGTGGTAATCTCACACCTGAAGCTGATATGGGGGTGGCTTTGAGGTCATATCCTTTGAGTCCTTAAAATTGAGTAGGAACCCAAGCCCTCAACCTTCACATCACCCACACTTGTCTAACAGTATTCTGGCATCTTGGATGGAGCAAAACTGGGACACGCACGTAATCACTTTGCTTTTCTGCCTTTTAAAAAACTCTGTTGTGGGCAATGTCTTTCCTTGTTTCATCTGGCACTTGATAATATCATTCTTGAAGAAACCAAAAATGAAGGTCAGTCACTCTGTTTATTAGGAACAGAATCAAATAAAAACAAATGTCAGTCTATTGCTCTTGCATTCAAATTCTCTTTCAGTCCAATGCCTTAATCATGGACACTGGTCTATTTAATCTCCAATAGAGATAAAAATTGGGAGGGAGATTTCTTTAGATGGTACCTGTCTTAGTCAATTTTTGCTGCTATAAAAAATATACTGCTTCTTATACAGCAAACATTCATTTCTTACAGTTCTGGAGGCTAGGAATTCCAAGACCAAGGTGCCAGAAGATCTGGAGGTGTCTGGTGAGGACTTGTTTCTTGGTTTGCAGATGGTTGTCTTCTCACATGGCAGACAGCAGAGAGAGATAAAACAAGCTCTCTCCGTTTCTTTTTATAAGGGCACTAATCCCATTTATGAGGGTTCCATCCAAGACCTAATCACCTCCTAAAGGCCCATACCATTATATTGGGGATGAGAGTATTAACACATGAACCCTTGGGAAAACAGAAACATTCAGTCCCATAGCAGTATGCTAGCTTGAAAATCTCTTATCCAGTCTTATAACCCAGATTTGAATATGAAAATCACATTTTACTAGGTTTTATTTTGTCTATTGTTTATTTGGTACTAAAGTTCTCTGCTCTGGCACATGGATACCTTGAGGGGACTAAAATGAGAGAAGGCAAAAAGAGGAAAGCAGAGAAAAATATAAAACCATTACTCCTTTACTCTTTTGTATGATAATAGATAGTATTTTGGTAGCATTTGTTAGGTACAGCAAGGGGAGTGATGGTTCAGTATTTCATTATGATAATTTGGAGTTTCCATCTTTTTTTGCTACAGTGATTTATGAGTAGATTTTCAGACAATAAAAGGCTGTTGTTTGTCTCTTGCTTTTTTATTAGCACACAGCATTATAGTCCTTCAATGGCTAAAAGGCTTTCCCCATAACTAAATATTTTATTTGGTTATATTAAAATTTTCTATTTAGCATATTGCAGGGAAATGACATAAATCAGAGAACCATGGAAATTTTAAAGCTCACAGAGTCACAAGAAAATCAGATTTAAGCACTCTCCCACATACTTATTTGTTGTTGGGTAAACAGCACATAAAAAGTTCAGCATTCTGGATTGTTAGCCGAGATTTTAAAAATGTAAACCTAGAAAATGTTAACAAACTTAATTGATCAGCTAACTATAATGAATTTGAGATTACTTTTGATATTTTACTATAAATACAAACTACGTGGAATGTATGATCAATGCAGTAAGATTAATTTTAAAAGAATAAAGGAAAATTAATATAAAGTAATTAAAAGTAGTATAGACAAGAATGCACTTGTCTAATTTCTTTTAAGAATATCTCCATGTTTGCTAATGGCAGTGAAAAACAAATTTCAGTTTTCCTAGGCCAGAATGTAAACAAAGTATAATTCTATAAAATGTATGATCATTTATAATTGTGGATGGGTAAAAGATAATATTCTAGAAAGAGTGCTACTCATTAGAAAACGAAGAATTTCAGCAATTAAGGAACTACCAGTTAAGGACAATTGTACATGATAGGTTGATTGTAGCACACTTGCAATAAAAGGAATAACAAGTTATTTTCTATTTTCTTATAAAATATAGAAGAAATACGGTAACAGAACTCTTTGTAGCCTTTACCGAAGCCACAATTCAAATCACAAACATGAAAAGGAATTGCTAATGAATTTATAGAGATTTTTAAAAATTCCTCTATAACTTTCAATAGAAAACAGCTAAAGTTTCTATTGAAAATGTTTTACAATTTTACTTCCAGGCATTTATCTAGGTTATATATTGTATATTTTAATGTGTTCTCAATATAAACTATGTAATAACAATTAGCATTGAATTTGCAAACTCCATTGATTTGGTCAATAAAGCTATTTGATCATTAAGTAAATGTCTATTTGCCATAAACAGTACTAAATGCTAGGCCTAGACCTCTGCCCTCAAAGAGTTTATGAAATAATGGCAGTTCCATGCAATGTGAACAGAGCAGTGATTCATTTAAACTAAAGATCTGCTTAAAATGTAGTCTTCAAAATCTGTTACATAGGTAAGAAAATAATTTAGACTAGCTTAAAAGTTGGTCAAAACCAAATGGGCTACCAAAGCTTTTATAAAAAATAAAAATAAAAGCGAGTATTCAAGTGTGTTCCCTGAAAATCTCTAAGGTATCATATGCAACAGGCAACAGGTACAAAAGGCTCTCAGGAACATATACCACATGCATTTCAGTGAGATGCCATATTATATTATTTTATTCCCTGAAGACATAAAATATTACATAAGAATACAAAAACAGCACCTGCCTTCTGCTAGAATCCTACTTGCAATCAATTTGAGTCTGACAGATGAAAACTAAGGACAAGTGTAACATCTCCAGAATATATAACTAACAGATGTGCTGTTTGCCAACCCTTCTATCCCATGAACCTATTCCTTGGCTGTTGAGGTCATCATCCTTTAAAAATAATAACTCACTAAGCATCTGCCTGGAAATTAAAATTATGGTTATACAAATATTGAAGTGTTCTAAATTTTGAAAAATTGATAAGCATCTGAAAACTTTTCAAATATAATTGTGTATTCTCACAATAATGAGTTCTATAGATTTAAGATGAAAAACTTTTTATTTCTGCTGTTGCAGAGGTGATGTCAGAAAGATTTAATTCTTGAATATTCTTGTTATTTAAATATCACTGATTGAGCCCAAAGCCCTAAATTTGTTGTTATAGCCGTAGTTTTCCATTTGCAGATCCATTTTTCTAAGAATTAAACATTCTGATATAGGACTAGTGTGGCCTGAAATGACAGTACTGTTTGAAATTTCTCAGATGGATAAACACTAAAAGGTTTGTCAATATTGCTATTAGGTTTTTAAATTTTTTGCCCGTGGTGATTCAAATAAATGTAAAACGAAAGAAAGGACAACTTATTGGGGTATCATAAGGATATCTAAAATGATGAGCTATTCTGTACTGACTGAAAAAATATTGTAACCCATTTGTATCACTAAATTCATACTGAAAAAAATTTCTTTCCTAATGTTACACGATGGCATGTTGAACATTAACCTCTCTTGGAGAGACATAACTACTTCCAGATGCAACATACATCTGGTTAGGAAATGAAATCTTTCTACATACATTTATCAAGACCAAGGCCTTCTATCAACTGGCTCCTATATATATAAATATAAACATAGATAAATAAATACATATATATATATATTTTCTTTTTTTTAACAGGGTCTCACTCTGTCATCAAGGCTGGAGTGCAGTGGGGCTATCTCACCTTACTGCAGCCTCCACCTTCCAGGCTCAAGTGATTCTCATGCCTCAGCCTCCAAAAGAGCTGGGATTAAAAAGACATGAGCCACCACTCCCAGCTATTTTTTGTATTTTTTAGTAGAAACAGGATTTTGCCATATTGGCCAGGCTGGTCTCAGACTCCTGACCTCAAGTGATCCTCTTGCCTTGGCCTCCCAAAGTGCTGAGATTATAGATGTGAGCCACAGTGCCCAGCTGGACTCCTATATTTTTTCAAGATTGTCTCTCATTACCACCCAAAATGCCCATTGTCTTCTACTTACCATCTAATGAAGGGAATGATTGCTTACTGGTTACTGCATATGATTGGGGCATGGTCTATGGCTGTTAGGTATGTTACCTTTGTGATGATTTGTCTGCCTTCATTTAGTCTTGGGAATAAATGCTAGACAATCAAATTAGCCTAAAGTCATTCTGCCTACATGTTTCAGATGAGGGTTTCGCCTTGCACGAAACTTGTTGAGAAGTCCAATTTTCTGAAATTATCACACCCTTCAATTCTAATATTTTCAGCTGTTTTAGAAGCATATGGCAGCAAGAACAGTAATTATCATTGTTATGCTAATGTAGTATAGGCTACATTAGTTTAGTCTCAGATACTAGAAATAACAATAATACTACCATTAAACGATTTTCATGACTATAATGTCAGATACTATGCTAATATAGTTAGATATATTTTATTTTTTATAATATATCTGAGCAATAGATATTATTATTTCCATTTTATGTATAAAGAAACTGAGACATAGGCCTGGCACCGTGGCTAATACTTGTAATCACAGCACTGTAGGAGGCCAAGGTAAGAGGATCACCTGACACCAAGAGTTCGAGACTCATCTGGGAGACATAATGAGATCTCTTCTCTACTAAAAATAAAACAAAATAGTTAGCCAGGTGTGGTGGAGCATGCCTGTAGCCCCAGCTACTCAGGAGGCTGAGGCACCACTGCACGCCAGCCTGAGTGACAGTATAAGACACTGTCTCAGAAAAAACAACAAAAAAGAAAAGAAATCAATACAATTGATTAAATATAATTTAATCCAGGATGTGCTGTTCAAGAAACAGATAAACTCAGATTCATGCTTTTAATAATTTATTAGGCTGCTACCCTCTACTTTTTAACTTTCATCTCAAGAATATTTAAATTACTTTTCCTGTGCTTATTTAGAAGTTGTTAGTGTTGCCTTAACATTATTTTAATATTTTAGCAGGATTCTTTTTGTGTCTTTAGAATTATATTTCCATTTTTATTGTATGCATGTTAATTTTCTTCCTTATTTCTTTCTAATACCAGAATTCAACAATTTCATGATTGCTGTGAGCTACTAAATGTGTCAATTGATGTATTTGATTTATAGCTGCTTTTATTTTTAATTGTGTTTATACTTAATGATTCAATTAATTTAGTTTCACCTTTTTTAGAATTACATTATGTTTCTTGATGATTTGCATAACTATATTTAAAAATAAGCACACTAAAAAAAGCAAAGACTTTACCAATACATCCAGTCATTACCCACTAAACTCCAGCAATCTAAGGTTAATCATTTTAAATGTATAAATTCTTTAGTAAAATGAAGCTACTGTTTGTTGAATCCTTCAAAATTTTAAGTATTTGTTTATATTGCTTACAATTATACAGAATTAAGTATTAGCAACCTATTTCCCAGATAAGGAAAATAAGAACCATAAAATTTAAGTAATTCATCCAAGGTCACTTAGCCAGTATGAACCCAACCTGGAATTGAACCTAGATGAATGTGACTCTAAAATCGATGTCCTTTCCAATACATGGAACTGTCATACTGGTATCACAATAGAAAACATTTTTTAAATGAAAAGATTCTAAGTCTTGCACTAAGAAGATGCAAAATCCCATGAAGCTGTAAGTCACTTGCTGGAAATCATCTGATATGACTGATGTCTTCAACATAGCCTTGAATATAAAGAAAACTATAGTAAATGTTATAAAATATCACAAAAAGTATGCAAAGGAATTATAATGCATGCAAGACTGCATCATTTTTCAGATGACAAGCAAAAGAGGTTTAAATTTAAATACTCATTAGGAAAAAGTGACAACCTCTTTGAAACTGACATTAGAAATCCAAAGGCTGGCTAAGCCTGGCTCTCTGGATACCCTATTCTTCCCTTTGGTGTGTGGGACCATTTAAAGACCCAGGTCACTAAAAGTAAAAGCCTTCGAAAATGTCCTGAATTGTACAAACCACAAGGAAAACCTCAAGGTAGCAAAAAAAAAATTGAAAAAATTAATTTGGACATCTATAGAAGTCAAACTATTCTGAAATTGATGGTGTTATCCTGGAATGTATAAATAAATGTAAAATATGAAAACGCTATTCAGCGGTTGACCAGATAAACTTGAGAGTGGAAGAAAAAATTTATGTTTTTTTCTGCCTAAAAGAAAAGTATTCTAAATACTCAATATTATTTATCTGTTTGTTTGTAAGTATAAAAGGTGATAAATAACTAGGATAATAAAGAAAAATAATTGACCAATTGAAAACATATATGCACACTCTACACCTTGGTTACAATGATGGATGAAAATCCAAAGCACAGACAATGCCAATCCTGATGAGAATATGGAGCAACAGAAACTTATTTACTGTTAGTGGGCATGCAAAATGATAACTTAATGATGTTGAAATTTAGTTTGGCAGTTTTTAAAAAAACTAAACATACTCCTAACATGCGATCCAGCAATCATGCTCCTTAACATTTACCCAAATAAGTTAAAAACTTGGCTATACACAAAAACCTGCACAGAAATATTTACAACTTTATTCACAATTGCCAAGCGTAGGAAGTGGTCACAATCTCCTTCAATATATTAATAAATAAATAAACTCTGTTACATCTATACAGTGGAATATTATTGAGAGCTAAAAATAAATGAAAAGCTATAAGCCACGAAAAGACATAGGAGACATCTTAAGTGTATATTATTGTATCAATAGACAAAAACCAAACCAAAAATTGAATCTATTGACTGTGAGATACAGTCAATAAAAGGTACAAAGCTCAATAGAAAGTAAAAAAAATTATATGAATAAAAAGTAGGTGCGGAATGCAAAAGAAATGAAATTGATTCCTTACATCATAGAGTGTTACTTACCCAAATCTACGTGATACGACCTACAATATACCTAGGTTATATGGTATAGCCTATTGCTTCTAGTCTACAAACCAATACAGCATGTTACTGTATAGAAGAGTTATAGTAAAAATATAATATAGAAGATTTTATTTTTTTATTTTATATATATATATATTGTTTTTTCTTTTTTTTTTTAAGATGCAGTCTCACTCTGTCACCCAGGCTGGAGTGCAGTGGCACGATCTCAGCTCACTGAAAGCTCCGCCTCGCAGGTTCATGCCATTCTCCTGCCTCAGCCTGCCGAGTAGCTAGGACTACAGGCGCCCACCACCACGCCCGGCTAAGTTTTTGTACTTTTTTAGTAGAGATGGTATTTCACCATGGTCTCGATCTCCTGACCTCATGAACTGCCCGCCTTGGCCCCCTAAAGTGCTGGGATTACAGGCGTGAGCCACCGCGCCGGGCCATATATTTTTATTATACTTTAAGTTCTAGGGTACATATGCATAACATGCAGGTTTGTTACATATGTATACATGTGCCATGTTGGTGTGCTGCACCCATTAACTCATCATTTACATTAGGTATATCTCCTAATGCTATCCCTCCCCCCTACCCCAACCACACAACAGGCCCCAGTGTGTGATGTTCCCCTTCCTGTGTCCAAGTGTTCTCATTGTTCAATTCCCACCTATGAGTGAGAACATGTGGTGTTTGTTTTTTTGTCCTTGCAGTAGTTTGCTGAGAATGATGGTTTCCAGCTTCATCCATGTCCCTACAAAGGACATGAACTCACCATTTTTTATGGCTGCATAGTATTCCATGGTGTATATGTGCCACATTTTCTTAATCCAGTCTATCATTGTTGGACATTTGGGTTGGTTCCAAGTCTTTGCTATTGTGAATAGTGCCACAATAAACATACATGTGCATGTGTCTTTATAGCAGCATGATTAATGATCCTCTGGGTATATACCCAGTAATGGGATGGCTGGGTCAAATGGTATTTCTAGTTCTAGATCCCTGAGGAATCACCACACTGACTTCCACAATGGTTGAACTAAATTACAGTCCCATCAACATTGTAAAAGTGTTCCTATTTCTCCACATCTTCTCCAGCACCTGTTGTTTCCTGACTTTTTAATGATCGCCATTCTAACTGGTGTGAGATGGTATCTCATTGTGGTTTTGATTTGCATTTCTCTGATGACCAGTGATGATGAGCATTTTTTCATGTGTCTTTTGGCTGCATAAATGTCTTCTTTTGAGAACTGTCTGTTCATATCCTTTGCCCACTTGTTGATAGGTTTTTTTCTTGTAAATTTGTTTGAGTTCTTTGTAGATTCTGGATATTAGCCTTTTGTCAGATGAGTAGATTGCAAAAATTTTCTCCCATTCTGTAGGTTGCCTATTCACTTTGATGGTAGTTTCTTTTGCTGTGCAGAAGCTCTTTAGTTTAATGAGATCCCATTCGTCAATTTTGGCTTTTGTTGCCATTGCTTTTGGTGTTTTAGACATGAAGTCCTTGCCAAGCCTATGTCCTGAACGATATTGCCTAGGTTTTCTTCTAGAGTTTTTATGGTTTTAGGTCTAATACTTAAGTAACTAATCCATCTTGAGTTAATTTTTGTACAAGGTGTAAGGAAGGGATCCAGTTTCAGCTTTCTACATATGGCTAGCCAGTTTTCCCAGCACCATTTCTTAAATAGGGAATCCTTTCCACATTTCTTGTTTTTGTCAGGTTTATCAAAGATCAGATGGTTGTAGATGTGTGGTATTATTTCTGAGGGCTCTGCTCTGTTCCATTGGTCCGTATCTCTGTTTTGGTACAAGTACCATGCTGTTTTGGTTACTGTAGCCTTGTAGTATAGTTTGAAGTCAGGTAGTGTGATGCCTCCAGCTTTGTTCTTTTGGCTTAGCATTGACTTGGCAATGCAGGCTCTTTTTTGGTTCCATATGAACTTTAAAGTAGTTTTTTCCAATTCTGTGAAGAAAGTCATTGGTAGCTCGATGGGGATGGCACTGAATCTAAAAATGACCTTGGGCAGTATGGCCATTTTCACAATATTGATTATTCCAACCCATGAGCATGGAATGTTCTTCCATTTGTTTGTATCCTCTTTTATTTCATTGAGCAGTGGTTTGTCGTTCTCCTTGAAGAGGTCCTTCACATCCCTTGTAAGTTGGATTCCTAGGTATTTTATTCTCTTTGAAGCAATTGTGAATGGGAGTTCACTCATGATTTGCCTCTCTGTTTGTCTGTTATTGGTGTATGAGAATGCTTGTGATTTTTGCACATTGATTTTGTATCTTTAGACTTTGCTGAAGTTGCTTATCAGCTTAAGGAGATTTTGGGCTGAGACAATGGGGTTTTCTAGATATACAATCATGTCATCTGCAAACAGGGACAATTTGACTTCCTCTTTTCCTAATTGAATACCCTTTATTTCCTTCTCCTGCCTGATTGCCCTGGCCAGAACTTCCAGCACTATGTTGAATAGGAGTGGTGAGAGAGGGCATCCCTGTCTTGTGCCAGTTTTCAAAGGGAATGCTTCCAGGTTTTGCCCATTCAGTATGATGTTGGCTGTGGGTTTGTCATAAATAGCTCTTATTATTTTGAGATAAGTCCCATCAGTACCTAATTTATTGAGAGTTTTCAACATGAAGGGCTCTTGAATTATGTGAAAGGCCTTTTCTGCATCTATTGAGATAATCGTGTGTTTTTTATGTTTGGTTCTGTTTATATGCTGGATTATGTTTTTTGATTTGCATATGTTGAACCAGCCTTGCTACCCAGGGATGAAGCCCACTGGACCATAGTGGATAAGCTTTTTGATGTGCTGCTGGATTTGGTTTGCCAGTATTTTATTTTATTTTATTTTATTTTATTTTATTTTATTTTATTTTATTTTATTTTATTTTATTTTATTTTTGAGACAGAGTCTCGCTCTGTCGCCCAGGCTAGAGTGCAGTGGCGCAATCTC
>NW_026652279.1:67740236-67762132 GCF_009828535.3 Hylobates moloch | reverse complement strand
CCCGCCACCACGCCCGGCTATTTTTTTGTATTTTTAGTAGAGATGGGGTTTCACCGTGGTCTCGATCTCCTGACCTCGTGATCCGCCTGCCTCGGCCTCCCAAAGTGCTGGGATTACAAGCGTGAGCCACCGCGCCCGGATGCCAGTATTTTATTGAGGATTTTTGCATTGATATTCATCAAGGATTTTGGTCTAAAATTCTCTTTTTTTGTTGTGTCTCTGCCAGGCTTTGGTATCAGGCTGATGCTGGCCTCATAAAACGAGTTAGGGCGGGTTCCCTCTTTTACCATTGATAAGGATAGTTTCAGAAGAAATGGTTCCAGCTCCTCCTTGTACCTCTGGCAGAATTCGGCTGTGAATCTGTCTGGTCCTGGACTTTTTTTGGTTGATAGGCTATTAATTATTGCCTCAATTTCAGAGCCTGTTATTGGTCTATTCAGAGATTCAACTTCTTCCTGGTTTAGTCTTGGTAGTGTGTATGTGTGGAGGAATTTATCCATTTCTCCTGGATTTTCCAGTTTATTTGTGTAGAGGTGTTTATAGTATTCTCTGATGGTAGTTTGTATTTCTGTGGGATCAGTGGTGATATCCCCTTTATCTTTTTTTATTGTATCTATTTGATTCTTCTCTCTTTTCTTCTTTATTAGTCTTGCTATCAGTCTATCAATTTTGTTGATCTTTTCAAAAAACCAGCTCCTGGATTCATTAATTTTTTGAAGGGTTTTTTTGTGTTTCTGTTTCCTTCAGTTCTGCTCTGATCTTAGTTATTTCTTGCCTTCTGCTAGCTTTTGAATGTGTTTGCTCTTGCTTCTCTAATTCTTTTAATTGTGATGTTAGGGAGTTAATTTTAGATCTTTCCTCCTTTCTCTTGTGGGCATTTAGTGCTATAAATTTCCCTCTACACACTGCTTTAAATGTGTCCCAGAGATTCTGGTATGTTGTGTCTTTGTTCTCATTGGTTTCAAAGAACATCTTTATTTTTGCCTTCATTTCGTTATGTACCCAGTAGTCATTCAGGAGCAGGTTGTTCAGTTTCCATGTAGTTAAGCGGTTTTGAGTGAGTTTCTTAATCCTGAGTTCTAGTTTGATTGCACTGTGTTCTGAGGGATGGTTTGTTATAATTTCTGTTCTTTTACATTTGCTGAGGAGAGCTTTACTTCCAATTATGTGGTCAATTTTGGAATAAGTGCGATGTGTTGCTGCGAATAGTGTATATTCTGTTGATTTGGGGTGGAGAGTTCTGTAGATGTCTATTAGGTCCACTTGGCACAGAGCTGAGTTCAATTCCTGTATATCCTTGTTAACTTTCTGTCTTGTGGGTATCCCAGAGTAGCCTAACTGAGAGGCACCCCCCAGTAGGGGCAGAATGACACCTCACATGGCTGGGTACCCCTCTGAGACAAAACTTACAGAGGAATGATCAGGCAGCAACATTTGCTGTTCAGCAATATTTGCTGTTCTGCAGCCTCCACTGATGATACCCAGGCAAACAGTGTCTGGAGTGGACCTCCAGCAAACTCAAACAGAGCTGCAGTTGACGGTCCTGACTGTTAGAAGGAAAACTAACAAACAGAAAGGACATCCACATCAAATCCCCCTCAGTACGTCACCATCATAAAAGACCAAGGGTAGATAAAACCACAAAGATGAGGAAAAACCAGAGCAGAAAAACTGGAAATTCTAAAAAGCAGAGTGCCTCTCCTCCTCCAAAGGATCGCAGCTCCTCACCAGCAATGGAACAAAGCTGGATGGAGAATAACTTTGATGAATCAAGAGAAGAAGGCTTCAGAAGATCAAACTTCTCCAAGCTAAAGGAGGAAGTTAGAACCCATGGCAAAGAAGTTAAAAACCTTGAAGAAAGATTAGACAAATGGCTAACTAGCATAACCAATATAGAGAAGGCCTTAAATGACCTGATGGAGCTGAAAACCATGGCACAAGAACTACATGATGAATGCACAAGCTTCAGTAGATGACTTGATCATCTTGAAGAAATGGTATCAGTGATTGAAGATCAAATGAATGAAATGAAGTGAGAAGAGAAGTTTAGAGAAAAAAGAATAAAAAGAAATGAACAAAGCCTCCAAGAAATATGGGACTATGTGAAAAGACCAAATCTACATCTGATTGGTGTACCTGAAAGTGACGGGGAGAGTGGAACCAAGTTGGAAAACACTCTGCAAGATATTATCCAGGAGAACTTCCCCAATCTAGCAAGGCAGGCCAACATTCAAATTCAGGAAATACAGAGAATGCCACAAAGATACTCCTCCAGAATAGCAACTCCAAGACACATAATTGTCAGATTCACCAAAGTTGAAATGAAGGAAAAAATGTTAAGGGCAGCCAGAGAGAAAGGTCGGGTTACCCACAAAGGGAAGCCCATCAGACTAACAGTGGATCTCTCGGCAGAAACTCTACAAGCCAGAAGAGAGTGTGGGCCAATATTCAACATTCTTAAAGAGAAGAATTTTCAACCCAGAACTTCATATCCCGCCAAACTAAGCTTCATAAGTGAAGGTGAAATAAAATCCTTTACAGACAAACAAATGCTGAGAGATTTTGTTACTACCAGGCCTGCCCTAAAAGAGCTCCTGAAGGAAGCACTAAACATGGAAAGGAACAATCGGTACCAGCCACTGCAAAAACATGCCAAATTGTAAAGACCATCGAGGCTAGGAAGAAACTGCATCAACTAATGAGCAAAATAATCAGCTAACATCATAATGACAGGATCAAATTCACACATAACAATATTAACCTTAAATGTAAATGGGCTAAATGCTCCAATTAAAAGACACAGAGTGGCAAACTGGATAAAGAATCAAGACCCATCAGTGTTCTTTATTCAGGAAACCCATCTCACATGCAGAGACACACATAGACTCTAAATAAAGGGATGGAGGAAGATCTACCAAGCAAATGGAAAATGAAAAAAGGCAAGGGTTGCAATCCCAGTCTCTGATAAAACAGACTTTAAACCAACAAAGATAAAAAGAGACAAAGAAGGCTGTTACATAATGGTAAAAGGATCAACTCAACAAGAAGAGCTAGCTACCCTAAATATATATACACCCAATACAGGAGCACCCAGATTCATAAAGCAAGTCCTTAGAGACCTACAAACAAACTTAGACTCCCACACAATAATAATGGGAGACTTTAAGACCCCACTGTCAACATTAGCTCCACGAGACAGAAATATAAAAGATTTTAAAAGGTACCCCTGTATTGGGGCACTTACCATGAATGGATCTTGCAGGAGTGGAAATTGCCGTAGGTGAATCAATGGGTGAGTGGAGAGAAAATGTGATGTCCTAAGATATTACTGTACACTACTATACACTTTACAAACCCTGTATACTTATGCTACACTCAATTTAATCCTTTCTTCTTTCTTAAATAATAAAGTAACCTTAGCCTGATTTAACTTTATTACTTTATAAACTTTTTAAATTTATTAACTTTTTGATTCCTTTAATAACACAACTCAAAACACAAACACATAGTACAGCTGTACATTTTTTTTCTTTATATCCTTAGTCTACCAGATATTTCATTTTTTTAAATTTTTCTTTACTTTTAAATATTTTGGCTAAAAAGTAAGACACGAACACACACATTATCCTAGGGCCACACAGGGTCAGGATCACTCTATCATTGTCTTCCACCTCCATATTTTGTCCCACTGGAAGGCGTTCAGGGGCAATAACATGCATAGAGTTGTAATCTTATATCATATCAATGCCTTCTTCTGGAATATGTCCAGAAGGACTGACCTGAGGCTGTTTTAAAATTAACTTTTTTTTTTTTTATGTAGGAGTACACTATAATGATAAAATATATAGTAAATACATAAACTAGTAACATAGTTCTTTGTTACCATTATCATGGATTATGAACTGTATATAACTGTATTGCTATAGTTTTGTATGACTGGCAGTACAGTAGGTTTATTTATACCAGCATTACCACAAACACATGAGTAATGCTTTGTCACTGGGTAATTTATAAAGAAAAAGAGGTTTAATTGACTCATGGTTCCACATGGCTGCAGAAGCCTCACAACCATGGCAGAAGGTGAAGCAAAGGCACATCTTACATGGCAACAGGCAAGAGAGCATGTGCAGAGGAACTCCACTTTATAAAACCATTAGATCTCTTGAGATTTACTCACAATCACGAGAACAGCATAAGAAAGACACATGATTCGATTACCTCCCACTGGATCTCTACCATGACATGTGGGAATTATGTTTTATGACTTAGAATATTGTCTCTCTTAGCATTGTTCTATGTACACTTGAAACATTAGGTATTCTGCTATTGTTGTATGGAATTCTCTATAAATATCACTTAGGTCAAGTTGGTTATTGGCTGATAATTGCTAGTTTTGTTCCATTTGTCTCATTTGTTCTTTGTTCTCTACTTCCTCTTTTTCTGCTTTCCTTTGGATCAACTGACAATTTTTATATTACTACTTTATCTCCTTTATTGGCTTATTTGTGTTAACTTTTTGTTGTATTATTTTAGTGGGTATATATTAGAAATCTTTAACTTATCACAGTCTACCTTTGTGCAATTTACTATCATTTTACTTATAGTACAAACTTGGCTTTTTAGTGATGAGAAATCTGCTGTTGGACATCCTTACCTTTGTTTCTCTGAATGTAATGTATCCTTTTTCTCTGGTTGCTTTTTTTTTTTTTTTTGAGACGGAGTCTCGCTCTGTCGCCCAGGCTGGAGTGCAGTGGCTCAATCTCGGCTCACTGCAAGCTCCGCCTCCCAGGTTCACGCCATTCTCCTGCCTCAGCCTCTCTGAGTAGCTGGGACTACAGGCGCCCGCCACCACGCCCAGCTAATTTTTTGCATTTTTAGTAGAGACGGAGTTTCACCATGGTCTCGATCTCCTGACCTCGTGATTCGCCCGCCTCGGCCTCCCAAAGTGCTGGGATTACAAGCGTGAGCCACCACGCCTGGCCTTCTCTGGCTGCTTTTAAGATGTTCTGCTTGTCATTGATTTCAAACAATTTTATTATGATGTGCCTTGGTGAACTTTTCTTCATGTTTGGCACACTTGAGCTTTGGTTCACTGAGCTTCTTAGATCTATGATTTATCATGCATAACAAATTTGGAAATTTTTCTTCAAATAATTTTTCTCTCTCTCTTCTGTCTTTCTAGGACTTCAATTACATGTATACTGGTCCATTTGAAGTTGTCTCAGAGTTCACTGATGCTATAGTTTCTTTTTTTCACCCTTTCTCTGTGCCTCATTTTGTAAAGTTTCTGTTGTTATTTCTTTAGGTTTAGTCATTTTTTTCCTGACATTTTTTATCTGCTGTTAATCCCAAACAGTGTATTTTTCATCTCAGACCCTGTCATTTTCACCTTTAGAAGTTCTATTTGAGTCTTCTAAAAAACACCTTCCATGTCTCTTACTAATATGTTCAATCTTTTTTCTGGCTTCTTGAATATGTGAAATATTGCCGTAATAAATGTCTAAATATCCTTATCTACTAATTCTATTTTATTTCTGGATAGTTTGATTGATCATTCTCTTCATTATGATTTATATTTTTCTGATTCTTTGCCTGCCTTGTGGCTTTTTATTGGATGTCAGATATTGTAAAATTTACCTTGTTGGGTGCTGAGTATTTTTGTTTTCTTATATTCGAATATTCTTGATTTTCACCCAGAGACTTTCTCATATTACTTGCAGAGTTTTATCTCCTTGAGTGATACTTTCAACTTTTGTTAGATAGGACCAGGAAAGTACTTTGTCCAGGTCTTATTTTGTTCTATTATGTAATGCAAACAACAATGCTCCTTAAATTATGAGTTCCCACTTTTTCTCATGATAACAGGAATTATTCTCAATCTTTTATTTCCTGGGTGCTATTTTACCTTAATTCTTTTAGAATTATGTTCTCTGGCCCTAAGCAGTGTTAGTGTTCTCATGTACATATGCTGATCAGTACTCGACTGAACACTCAGGGGACACTCTAAAGATTTCCAGAGTTCTTCACTGTGAGGGTCTCTGGTTAGACAGCAAATATGGGCACTATTGCAAGTAGATAGGTAGAAATGGTGGCTGGAGATTATGAAACATCTCTTTGAGTTTTGAGTTTTTGAGTTTTGACTTTGAGTTTTCTCATATAATTGGAAAGATAGTCATCAGCTGAAAGTGTGAAATGAAAAGAGATGGGTAGTGTTAGATTTTGAGAAGAGAGTAATAAATAAGGAATGGGAGAGTGGATGGATAAGATATAATAATTGTCAGAATTAAGGGGCAAGAAATTTGAGGGTGGATACAAGGAAATGAATATAGTGATTGGCTAAGAAGTATAAACTGGGAAGGAGAGAAATTAGGATGAGAAGAGAACAAAACAAAATGAAGATGTGGTAGAATCAGATGAAGGGGTTGAGGAGCAGAATCGTTGGATTTACTAATTACAGTGAGTTAAAAGGACAAAGTGGTTGCCAGAAGGATGCTTGAGATTGAGATTTCTGATGATAACATAAATATTAATTCTGACAGGTCTAGGATACAATCCAAGGAATGAAAGTTTAGGTGAGATAAACATGAAGTTCAGGGAA
The DNA here is from genome assembly GCF_009828535.3 of Hylobates moloch. Taxonomy (NCBI): domain Eukaryota; kingdom Metazoa; phylum Chordata; class Mammalia; order Primates; family Hylobatidae; genus Hylobates; species Hylobates moloch. The sequence continues at coordinate 67,755,534 of NW_026652279.1, read as the reverse complement.
CTGAGAAGCCAATGTTTTGGAAGTGTCGGCCATGTGGACACCAAAATCACAAATATATGATTTCAGAGTGACAGAAAATCAGAAGCAAAAGCTTTCAAGATACAGGATGCAATTGGATTTAAAGGGGAGATTATAACCCAGTGATAGGTATATTATTGCAGCAAAGAAGGTAATGGACACCGTTACCTGATAGACGAAGTTCAAAGTTAAGGAGTCTTAGGGAAGCAGGAGCAAGAACACTCTAGAAAAAGTAATTCAGAGGAGGAGGATTCTCAAACCAGATTTAGGCTCCTGGTATGGAGAGAGGACTATGGGAAAGCAGTATTCTCAAGGAAGACTTGAATTTATGTTACAGCCAGAGGTAAAGGGAGCACTCAGAAAAAGGTTTAATGTATAGGAAGATTTCTCTTTTCCATGAGTAATGTGCTATGTGTTCCAAAGGACTCAGTGGAAAGCTTTCAGTAGTTGGAGACGGCTAAGAGATAGAGAGAGAATTGGGATTGCGCATAGTCTTCAGTGAAATTAAATATAGAAGGTGAGAATGCCCTGGGAGTCTGGGGATTCTCATGGTCACTGGCATAATCAGGATAAAGGCATGTTGGCATTACTTCTGTTTGTCTTAAGTTAGAGAGAAGAGGCAAGGCCAAGATTCTTGTAGAAACATTTAAGAGTAGTTTAGGCCAGGAGCCTCTTGTCTTTTCTTGTAATAGGAAAAACAGTAACTAGAGAAGGGCAAATATTACGTCTAAGAGGCTCCCCTTGACTCCTGTGGATGGAAGCTTACAAGTCTGGAGAGGGGCTGTCTTAGTTTCTTTTCTGTTACTATTACAGAATATCACAGGTAGGGTCATTTATAAGGAAAAAAAGTTTATTTGGTTCCTGGTTCTGGGGTCTGGGAAGTCCAAGAGCATGGCAGTGGAATCTGGCATGGCGGTAAGGTGGAAAGCAAGAGGGCAAGAAAGTGCACATGGGAGAGAAAGCTTGCTTTTACACAAGTCACTCCTGCAAAAACTAACCCACTCCAGTGACAATGGCATTAATCCATTCATGAGGGCAGAACCCTCATGACCCAATTGCTTCCCAAAGGCTCCACTTCTCAACACTGCCACAATGGCAGCCAAGCTTTTAACACATGAACTTTGGGGGAAAAAATTCAAATCATAGCAGAGGCCTTCTAACTCTCAGTCCACAACGTTTCCTCTGGACCCCAGCAGGTAGGAATGATTTCTTTCCTAAGTGACTTAAATACCACTTTCTGAATATGTAATAGATTACCTAAATGGTTCTTTCTCAAAGATGATCTCTTGTGCCCAAGTGGTAGAGTAAGAATCTCTTTTAGCTCCACTCAACTCCTATGAAATAATTTAAAGGTTTTTTTAATGTGTATTCTTTTCATTCTGTATCTTTTTCATGCTGATGCAATAACCCTATTGTCTTTTACTTACACATGACTAAAAGAATGTCCATCCAAACTGAATGATTATCCAAATGAAAAATTCTAAGCTGGCTGACATCCTTCCAAGACACACTACTGTCAGGTAGAATCAAACACCAAATAGGTATATCATTTTACCCACCCACTAGCCTCCTCATCTTTGCTAAATAGAATATAATACTGTGGATATCAATGAATGGCAAATGAATTTTAAAGATATAATAACCTAAATATGAGAATGAGAATCAATACACATTAATTTAATCACAGTATTACCACTAACACATTTGTGTAGCACATTATAATTTACACTGTAATTTCATATTTGATTCTCCATCAATACTGTGCATATATTATTATTACTGCTTTGCAGATAAGAAAAGTGGCTTTCAAATAGGTTAAGGGCATAGAGGTGGGCTGTGTTGAAACCCAAGTTTTCTGAGCATATTGTGCTATTCATTTCAGAATAATTAATATATTGAAACAAGAGAATGAACTAGAGTCTGCATCTTCTGACTCCAAGCCATGAGTCCTTTAACCTACACCATCTCTGTATGCAACAGACAATTTGGAACATTTGATTTTGATTAGGCACAGTTCATCCAAAGTGTAATATCTGAATTATTGGTTTTCTTTTTTATTTAAGAGGGCCACCTTTATAATATGCATTTACTCATGCTCCCTTTCTTTCTCTTTCTCTGCTTTCTGTTTCTTTCTTTCTCATTTTCTTTCTCTTTTTCTCCTTCTCCTTCCCTTTCCCTTTCTCAATCTGTCTCTCCCCCACAAAATTACTATCTGCTCAGCTAATATCTTCCTTGTTATATTTATTTCTGCCAAATATATTCTGTTATTTTTATTTTAAATTATAAGCCATGAATGTGAAAAATACGACTCTGCTTTTCAATATCTTTAGAAATTCATTTAAAAATGTCTGGAGTGATTAATTTGGTTCAGCACTCTGAAATCATGTTAGTCATATGTGCCTCAGAGGGTGAATATAATTTTTAAAATGTTGACATGTAATTTGCATATAGAGAGTATTTGGATACTAAATATATTTAATTGCATTCCATTAGTATATTCCCATTTCACTTTACTTGTGGCAAGAAAATGATTATTATACTGATATGAACACACACACAAAACCTAGTCTCTTTTTAAATGTTGCATTCCTACAAATGGTGGAAAAATATATTTAAATATATTTTTCAATTAATTAGGTAAAAAGTAAAATAAAATTTTACAACAAAATATTCTGCCTTTATCTTGATGTAAGAGCTTCTAATATATGACTACTGTATGCACTGAGAACACTGATGCCTCTATGAAATCTTAAGGAAAGAACCATAAAGGGGTATGTAGTAAGAACCTGGAAAAAAATGAACAAACACATTAAACAGAAGTGCCACATCATGGTTTTTTTTTTTATAAAACCGTACAAAAAATTTATTTGCACTTAACTAATGGGTAAGTTATTCATGAATAGAGATTTAAAACTCACCCCAATGTGAATATTTTGGAAATAAATTAATATTAAAAAACAGCCAAATTAGAGGAATATCTTAGTTATTGAGGAATTTCAGTTCCAAAAGGTAAGAAATAAATGCAAACGTATACTGCCACTTGATATTTTTAATTTTGTTTCCAATCCTAAAGAGAGTCATAGTCCCATTAGAATATTTCTACAAGACCAGTGCTCTAACCCCTGAGCTATGGAGCCACTAGAATATTTCTTAAATAATACAAATACATAGGATTTACACTTTCTCAAACATTCCATTTCCGGAGCGGTATCAGGAATCACAGGCATTACATTTCAACCTACTGGGAGAGTCTTACAGAGTCTTTGCCAGCCTATCCACTTGGACATATTATTCATATAGAAAAAATATTAATCTTACTTCTTATTTGGGAATACTATCATTTTCCTAATGTTCTTCCAATTTCTTACCTAACACTTAACTTGGCCACCTTAAGATAAACTTAATAGAATGAGTTTCAATTCCTTCTGGGACAATGAGTTTATAATATATATATATGTAACCATCCTCAAGGAGGGATATGATGTCTGCTGTTTAGCAACAAACCAAAGATGATAATAAAATCATTAACTCTGTCAATATAAATACTAATAGAAAAGGGAAATTGGATCCATGCCTGGTATCACATTTTCTCTGATAGGAAATTAGAACAGAGAAATTGAATCTGACAAATCATAGCATTTAGAGACCAACATCAAAATTGTAGTCTAGAGTACACAATAAATGGCAGAATGCTTCTTAATTAAACTGTGCTTTTGTTAGGCCAGAATAAATAGCTTCTCCCTGGCCAATAAAGTGATCCACAGACTCTCAGAGGGACCCTTAAAAAATATAGTACAAAATAAAAGCCATAATGTTAGCAAAAATCAAGTTGACAAGGCTGCACTAATTAGTATTACAACACTGCTAATGGAGCTGCAGTCTGAAAGATAATAGAGGTGAACTCATTCGCAGTACCTTGAACTAACGTTTGTATGGGAGCATTTATTGTCTGCTAGTCCTTACGTAGCTCAACATTTTACATTAGCATATTAAATAGGGATCTAACTTGATTTGTGAGCATTTTTTCAACCTCTTGGTATAAATGACTTCATTTGGGGGAAAACAAATTTAAATCAATTGGAGAATATATAAGTATTCATTCAAGGGCAAAGATCAGGTAATTGTTAAGATAATTATATTTAAACTTTTGAGAAATAATTTGAAATTATATTCAAAGTTCACCTTGAAACATTCCTATTAAGCTTTACTTATATAAACGAAAAAAATAGTCTCTAATAATACAGGGACATGTTATAGCTTTTCTAAAGTTTTATTATGTTTAGGGAAATTTAACCATATTTTAGTAACACAATGGAAATAATTTTTATTGTTTTATAATAAGAAAAGTGTGGGACTTATGTGTTTGGAAAATAACAATGGAATAATCAGTATGACCAGGTTTTTGCTGGTTACTTTTAGTTTAGTTTACTTGCTTATTTGAGTGTAGGGAAGTTATTGAATTATTACACACCCAATCTTTTCTGTTTCTATTTGGTAATATCTGTTTCAGTTTCCCTTTCTTTGACTCTGCCTATTCTATGTAGTTATACACATACAAGATTAAAAATCTGTGTAAATGCCCACGAGAAACCCTATCATCTTTAAATTTGCCCTGACTATAATCACACTCTAATGATGTTTCATTGCACTAATATTTAATGTGTACTTCTCTCTATTTCATATATTATAGAAATTTTTATGCGGTTCCTTTTCACTTGGCTCAAACTACAGTCTTAACTAAGTTATTAAATCAAGTTATGAGTTTTCTGTCTCTGAATTTAATTTCAATGCCATTTTTTCTATGGTAAATTTTTGTAAGAAATATTTAATTATAAAAAGCCTAAATGCTATCAAATGCCCTTTAAAAGAGAAACACATGTTCGTGACCTTAATTTAGCATGGTATTTCTCCAATTTTATGTATTTCTCACAAAGAAAATTAATATGTGTTTTGTACAAATAATATAATTCATACTACCTGGATATTAAAGGAGATTAGCTGTAACAGTAAAATATATTATGTGTCCTTAAAACTGTCATAAAATCCTATTGTTTAAATTAAACCACACCCATTTCAAACATATCGTTTTTCCCTCTAGCCATTTTGTATATTTAAAAAATTGCTAATGTATATCCATATCAACAAACAAAACAAATATTATGGGCCAGCCATAGTGGCTCACTCCTGTAATCCCAGCACTTTGGGAGGCCAAGGCAGGCAGATCACTTGAGTCTATGAGTTCAAGACCAGCCTGGACAACATGACAAAACCAGGTCTCTACAAAAGATTTTAAAAATTAGCCAGGAATGGTGGCATGCACCTGTAGTCCCAGCTACCCGGGAGGCTGAGATGGGACGATCACCTGAGCCCCGGAGGTCAAGGCTGCAGTGAGGCATGATTATGCCACTGCACTCCAGCCTGGGCAACAGCGTGAGACCCTGTCTCAAAAAAATATGAGTAGGCTGGGCGCAGTGGCTCACGCTTGTAATCCCAGCACTTTGGGAGGCTGAGGCGGGCGGATCACGAGGTCAGGAGATCGAGACCACGGTGAAACCCCGTCTCTACTAAAAATACAAAAAATTAGCCAGGGCCGGGCGCGGTGGCTCACGCTTGTAATCCCAGCACTTTGGGAGGCCGAGGCGGGCAGATCACGAGGTCGGGAGATCGAGACCACGGTGAAACCCCGTCTCTACTAAAAATACAAAAAATTAGCCGGGCGTGGTGGCGGGCGCCTGTAGTCCCAGCTACTCGGAGAGGCTGAGGCAGGAGAATGGCATGAACCCGGGAGGCGGAGCTTGCAGTGAGCCGAGATTGCGCCACTGCACTCCAGCCTGGGCGATAGAGCGAGACTCCGTCTCAAAAAAAAAAAAAAAAATTAGCCAGGCGTGGTGGCGGGCGCCTGTAGTCCCAGCTACTCAGGGAGGCTGAGGCAGGAGAATGGCGTGAACCCGGGAGGCGGAGCTTGCAGTGAGCAGAGACCACGCCACTGCACTCCAGCCTGGGTGACAGAGCAAGACTCCATCTCAAAAAAAAAAACAACAAAAAACAAACAAACAAACAAAAATATGAGTATGTAAACCTATTTAAAGCTATGTTTTGGAGCACTACATGTGTATGTTTACATGTGTGTCAAGTTCTTAAGTATGCTGTACCTAGGCACATACATATACTTGAACTTAAGAATTTTGTAAATGTGTAGTTATGAATTTAAGAACAAAATGGGATTAGTGTAGTCATATGTTGCTAAACAATGGAGATACATTCTGAGAAATACATCTTTATCCAATTTTGTTGTTATGTGAATGTCATGGAGTGTACTTACAAAAATCTAGGTGGTAAAGCCTATTACACACCTAGGCTGTATGATATAGCCTATTGCTCCTAGGCTACAAACCCATACAGCATGTTTCTATACTGAATACTATAGACAATTGTAACACAATGGTAAATATTTTAGTCTAAAAATAGAAAAGGCACAGTAAAAATATGGTGTTATAATCTTATGGGACCACTGTCACACACGCTGTCTGTCATTGACCAAAACTTTGTTACATGTGCACGGCTGTATATTTAAAGTTACACAAAGTTTGAATTGGAAGAACCAGAAAATGAAATAAGAAAAGTTATATAACCTCTCCCTATTTGGCTAGTAAAATTCTAATAATCTTAAAATTGGTGTAGATTTTTGGGATGAGGATCTAGGAAAATTTTGACCTTGGAAGAATGCACTGAGTTATCCATCCCACTCCTATTAATTCTCACCTAGTGAGAAGTGATAGCAGCCAAGTGAATCTCGACCTGAACCAAACAAAATGGTCCCCTCAGACATATGACCCTGAAGAGCTCTGAAAAAGACAGCCTGTTTTGTCTTGCTTGAGAGAATGTGTCTGCCTCCTGGGAAGTTATATAATCTTAGTAATATCTATACTAACTTCTTTCATATAAATCATCAAAAAAGCAATTTTAATTGATAAATATTTATCCTGTAAATAGGTTACTTTATCACAGATTTATTTACTAGGTTCTATAGTGTTGTTTTGGTTTTAATTCCTTCTCATATATTTCAAACTGCTTAGGTGACTTCCAATGCTCAGATAAATTAGAATTAGAAACTATAACCAAACATTAAGGAATATTGCTAATGTCACACACATACATACAAACTTTCCTCCAGCTTTTTCCAGAAAAAAAATAGAAGGGGAGTACCTGTATCCATGTCCACATCTGAGTGCTTTGGTAAAAGTGAAACAGTAAGAATAAAAAACAGTAGCTTATTTAAAAAATAAAACAAAAATAGAACTTAAATTTCTAGACTTTGCAAATAAAATATTTTACCAGCATTCCTAGAGTTCTACTTTTAATTTTCTCATGTGATTGAAGGAAAACAATGAAACTACCTAATGAGGTTGCTGCATAGATTAATGCAAAATAACTAAAGCATGGTGAAAACGTGGCACACTTTACAAATGCAAACGAACAACTGAGATGTCAGTAATTAATAATATATGTAAACAAGGTTTATTATTTTAGTAAATTAAATTAAATTGCCAGACACTTTCAGTACATTGCACAAGCAAAAGAATGTTTAATTTTTTTGTCTAAAAATTTAATGATTACTGAAATAAAACATACATAGTAATCATTTAATGGTACCTAAGAAATATCATAGATAGTTCCCAGAAAATATTTCATTTGGCTGGGAGGCCAGGCCAGTACTTCTGGAGAGGCCAGTACTCTGAATGTCCCTGTGTTGTGTCTCGTCATCGAAAGAATCTTTAAATCTTACAAGACAAGGAATCTCAAATGTCACCCATTACAGGAGTCTTGCGTCTTTCAGAAATGAGCCTGCATGAGGATCATTGTCATGGAGAGGCCTGGGGAAAGTATGACTCTGAAAAAACAAACAAACAAAAAATGCAATGGTGGAAACAGGGAGGTGGCAATTGGGTCTTCAACTTCCTATGCTCTCTGCAACTAGCCACGGAATCACGCTAAACTAGGAGGTGGCCTCACCTTAGACTCCATGTTATGTGTTATCAAAGTCTGAGTATCATTCTGCCCTTTATAGCAAGCATTGACCTACATAATTTACTTTTTAAATGCTTTGCTGATATAAGTGTGTACTTTCACCTATATAAGAAAATAGCATCTGAACATCCAAAACAATCTATTCAGTGAAGTCTCAGTAAAGCTTATTCATTTTGGCATTTTTGTTTTTCAACATATGCACTTCAGCCAGCTCTGTGTATCTCTGTATGGACTGAGGAGACAAATAGCAATGAAATACATTAGGGATGTTGTTTATAAAGAAATCTTATATAGCAAACTCTTCTAGTCACCTCTGGAAATATTGGCATATTTTGACATTGTCATTTTTAAAAATGCAAGAATTGGCTACAGTTGATTATCTTCTTTACATTTGAAAAGCGTATTGATCACTTGAATTAAGGATTCAAGTTTCTTAATTGGACAATCAGGATCAGAAAGCTGGATAAACGTTACGGAAGAGCTTCTTCTTTATTGACTACTTCATAGGCACTAATGAGATTATTTAGGGTAATTTTGTTCCTTCTACTGATTAAATATTCTGATTGCACAATATTGACATTCCTTGATGATAAAATGCAATTGGATTATCAAAACTCATTTTAATGACTTGGGATTCGTTGTGTAATTTATTGCAGACATTCTTAATTATTTAAGGAATGATTTTTTTTCTATTTACTAAAAATTTTATTTTCTACAGAGTGCAGTCTGAACCACCTTGGCTTTTTTCTTAAAGTCAAGACATTTAAACTTACACCATAGAAGCCACTGAATCTCAAACCTTTGGGACTTCTCTAAAAATACAATTCATAAAATTCCCTGAAAACTATGATTGGCTAATTTCATGGTCTTGATGACCAGGGAAAAATGATGTATTATGAAGAAATTAGAGACCATGACATTGAGAACAGTCGTTTTCCTAGAATTTCTTTTTCTTCTTTTCCTTCTCCTTCTATTCTTTTTTATCTTTTTTATAATCTATGTCACTCTTGATCGCACATGCATTTCAAAAGCATCCACATGTCTCATCTCATTTGATATCCCAGTTTGAGTCAGGTGTTACTTCTCATATCTTATAAATAAAAGTATGAATCTCGGGTAATTTGATATTTGCTTTATATCAGAGTTAGTTGATGGCAGACCTAGAATTAGCACGCATGGCTTTTTTTTCCTTTTCATATTGCTTCACGGTCTGGTCCAAACTCTTTTCATCTAAATATAAATTGATTAGAAAATTATTAGTATGCTGACTTGTATATGCATAACATATGTAGTATATTTACATGATACATTTAGAAGTACATATTATTTCCATCTCTAGTTGCTTTTTTCCACCTCTTTTGAATGTATGTTCATTATCACAGTCTTCTAATGCCCAGAGTTTACTTTCAGATGTGATTTGAAACAAGTACAGACAGAATTTTCATGTCACTTATTTTGAAAAGAGCTACCATTATAAATTCTAAATAAAGTCCTTCTCCAAGCGATAAATTGTCATTTATTTTCCTTGTTTCTAAGACAAGTATACCCTTACTATCAGGTAAAGAAGAAAAAATGAGGATTTGGCATAAGTCCTTTGTATCCCAGTGCCCAGCACATGTTCCCACGGCATAGGGTAGATGAAAAATTAGTTCATTTTTTAAAATTTCCTATGTGCTCCCTGGAAAGCTAAAGGAGCTACAGGAGTCCATGGCTGCCCTAATTGCTTTCTATTCATTACTGTTTACTAGTTTATGAATATGCTTATTAAATACAGGTCCATTGAATTGCCTAAATACTTTCATGGGGCTCACGATGGGGACTACTCACCCATTCACCACACTGAGTTCTTTCCAGAAGCAAACAAGTAGGTTAAAAGTGTTCCTAAAACACAGAAGCAGCAGTCTCTGAATCCAACTTCAGTATACAAAGCCTTTGTAGTCAGTCATTTATCCCAAGTGGGATGAAAAGTCAAATAATGTATTAGTGTAATTCAGTCTCAAGTGGGGAATAAAATTGAAACAGAATAGTTCCCTTGACCCCTTCAAGAGACTTGTGAAAATGTTGGCTCATTTACCCAGCCCTCAGCTCTCAACCCCACACGGGATGGGGAGCACACAGGTGAGCCAGGGCAGAGGCCAGTATGAGTACTTCTGAGCACCCAACAGCAGTAGAACTCCCTGTGGGCCTGCAGCAGCATCTAGGGGTTGTTCCCAACCCCTCAAGCCCTAGAGGGTGTGTGTTACACTGTGCTTTTTCAGTTTGGCCATTTTGGGATGGCTCAAGTGTTAGACAGCTCAGTGGAGGGTCAGTGTGACAGCCTCTTGCACCTGCATCTGGGTCCTCATCCAGTGTTCAGGAGGAATCAGTTTGCACGAATGAATTGAAGATGGTAAATACAGAGGATATGATTGCCAATGAAAGTGGTTCTCAGTGGGATGGGGAGGTAGAAAGGGGATGGAGTGGGAAGTTGGTCTTACTCTGGAGTTGGACCATCCCCAGCCAAACTCTTCTCCAAGGTCCCGCCATCAAGCCATCCCTCTGAATTCAAGCTGCTTGTCTCCAATGCCCAGCTGCTTCTCCTCTTCTCTCCTTCTCTGCTACTCTGCCATTCTGTCAGTAGAGCCTGGGGTTTTTATGAGTACAGGATGGGGGTTGGAGTGTTCCAGGGTGGTTTTGGAAAAGGCAACATTTGGATGGGAAAACAGAATGCATGTTCTCACTTAGGGCCACGGGTCCAGGCTTGAGGATGAGACTTCGCCAGGGACCCCACCCTATTCTGCCTAGTACTTCCCTGCCTCCTGTCCATATTAAAATTACTCAGGTAAGGTATTTTCTATGGGGTCTGTCAATTAATATATGATTGCCCAATATAAAGACAGGGAGGAACAAGATCATTCTTAATCCATAAACTCTACAAGTTAGTTTCAAATATTAACAGATACTATTCACCCTATTTAACCATTTAAATGATAAGAGGACAAAACATAGATTCTCTCCTTAAGGGAAAATTTGAACCATCTTCTGGTTCCTCCTGACGAATGCATCATCTTAATATTACCTGAATTACAATTTCACCTGTTACAAATTCATTAATTTCTTATTGAAGCACATGATTTGTGACTTTTGAGTACTTAGATGTTGAATATGTAAATGACCATACACTAACAGAAGGACTTCTGCCTTTAATAGAAATTATCTTCAGCTGGGTGTGGTAGCTCACATCTGTAATCCCAGCACTTTGGGAGGCCAAGGCGGGCAGATTGCCTGAAGTCAAGAGTTTGAGACCAGCCTGGCCAACACGGTGAAACCATGTCTCTACTAAAAATACAAAAATTAGCTGGGTGTGGTGGCAGGCACCTGTAATCTCAGCTACTCAGGTGACTGAGGCAGGAGAATAGTTTGAACCCAGGAGGGAAAGGCTTCAGTGAGCTGAGATCATGCCATTGCACTCCAGCTTGAGTGACAAGAATGAGACTTCATCTCAAAAAAAAATTATCTTTTTTATTTTTATGCAAAAGCCAAAATTATCTCATTGTTGAAAACTCATTTTATGATATTGCTTATATCAACTTGTATGCTATTAATGAAATAATACATCCATTCTTGTATTATGTCATTCAACAAAAATTTTTGAGAGCCTAATCTATTCAGAGATTGCTTGGGATTAATTACTAATAAATCCAAATTTTATTTGGGAATAAAACAAAGATCCTTCCTCCCTTCATGGGTTATTCATACAGAATAACAGATTTATGTGGGATAAAATTAATAAATCATATACTGCCAAAAAGATGGTGTAGTTAGATGTAGCCTTGTTGTTGCTAGAAAAGCACCTATGTAGCATAGATAGAAAATTTCTATTGGCGAGGATTGAAGAGTAGGTGTAGATAATGAGAAATGGCGTAAAGACTCTTTCAGAAGCAACAAAACAAAGATTGCATAAATATGTTGTGTCAATAATTTCAGGTCTTAAAAACCCCTGGAAATGTAGGACTCTTTGACAGAACTTCCTGGAATAGCAGAATTATCAACTTATGTGACCTACTTGTGTGTGTGTGTGTGTGTGTGTGTGTGTCTGTGTTTGTCATGTGTGATGACTTGACCATTCCAGCTGGTGCTGTTACTGAACACCAGGGGTTTGGTCTAGGTCCTGCTGTTCACTGCACAGAATGCCAATCACTGAGACAATGAGTATTGCCAGGGAAGAAGGTATTAATCAGGTGCTGCAACTTAGGAGATGAAAGACCAGTCCCAAATCCATCTCTCTGACTGATTAAAATTATGATTTCTTATCTAGGGTCTTTGGCTGGGCTTTGAATATTAGCTTAAGGCCATTTGAGAGTTCACAAGAACATTACTATTTCCCCTGAAGGGAATGCCAGAGAGACTGGTTTAACCCGAATATGGTTAATCCACAGCTCAATATTATATAGTGGGGAAGGAATGTAACTACACGTGGGTAAACAGGAATTAGGGAGGAGTAAGTAAATCATGAGGGATGAAGGGTCTGGCTTCTCCTTGTCTGGATATAGTGGATCTGGTGAGTTTTAGTCCCTTGATACTACCTGGGAGGGCCTGAGGATCAGTGGTCTGAGGAAGGAACTGAGATAAGACAAATGCAAGTTGCAAGTTTTAAGACTGTAAAGTCAGTTCTATAAGACAACTGGGTTGGTTTCAGCACCTCCTTTCAATTTATCAATCCCTCAATCATGGTAAATCTGGTCATGTGTCCTTTTGACTGCTTCATGCTCAGAAGGGGCATCATGGAATAATATTGATGAATAAAAATGTCACCCCTGTAATTAAAAGTACTCCCAGGTGACTGGTGGACATCTGGTTTGTTGAGCACTGTAACCTGGGTACTTTTATTACTGATTTTAGAACAACATTTTAAGCCACATTGACTAGGATGATTAATAACATAGATAACTTGAAATTAAAAATACCAAAGGATATAGACTGAATCCCCTGGGAAATCTAAGAGAATAATCCTGAACACTACATGTTCCCTTTATGATTTCTTATCTAGGGTCTTTGGCTGGGCTATGAATATTAACTTAAAACCAACTGAGGGTTCACAAAACCATGACTATCTCCCCTGGAGGGAACCCCGGAGAGACTGGTTTTACCCAAGTATGGTTAATTCACAGCCTAACATCAGCTAACTTGATAGATGAGTGGGTGGTCAGCAGCACCTTAAACAGAGCTGACCTCTTGTGGATGCAGTTGGTCTTCAGCCTGGTGGGATATTCAGGTCTTCAGCAAGACTTGGTCCCCCAGTTTCAAAGAGTGAAGAGGCACATTGGTAGGAAATTGGAGCCTGTTGGAAACAAACTCAGAGAGAGTAGTTAATATATTTCCCAATTTTTTATGTATGATCTAGCTTCTGTTTCAAGAGAAGAAAAAGGTCCTCAAGTGTCAGGGAGTTTAGGAATTTGGAGAAATGATCTTCTGTAAAACATTTTAAATAGGCTAAAGCCAACCCACTTCTGAGGGCTACCTGTATCCTCAGCAGGGATTGGGACAAGACCTTTTCCCAGGTAAGATTTGTCTCTTGGCAACTGGGGTCCCTTGGCCACAAGTGGGCATGTTCAATTGGTGGAGGGCTTAGGACTGTATTTTGCCCCATACCATTTCTGGGTTGGTGTGGCTACCTGCCGCAGGTCCATCCTGACGTTTGGTGGGACCCTACAGCCAAGGGACTTAAACCAAAAGACTTATAGCCAATTAAACATTCTAGACCAGACATCAGACATGAATGGAGGTGGATAGACATTCATGAACCCTTACAACCTTTTAAGTAACATAGAGCCCAAAACTGAAAGCCACAAACCAAGGTTACAGAATTGCTTGTGATTCAAAGGAATTTCGTTTGCCATTTAAGAGGCCATCCCCTGGCCCGGGAGGCCTAGCTCTCCAGGCCCCAAAACAGAGTTATGTCTTTGGCACTGGTAGAGAATGGTGAGCTGTTTTTAAGGTCTATGTAAGATTTCAAACAACCACTACAAAATAACTTACATAACTAATTTTGTCCCTCAGAATCGGCCCTTACAATCTCACACACCCACCTCTTCTATGAGCCTAGAGGAATTAAATGACTTTAATTTCTGGCCCTGTGTCTCATGAAAGCAGTTCATTTTGATTGTCACCTTCTCCTGAGTCTGAAAACAAGGCTTGGAATGCCAATATTCAAGATTTTGCTGGAGTCTGTGCTTTTTTCAGACCCAGAAGTGAAGTCCTATAACTTAACTGCATAACATTTACACTGCAGAAAGTCCTATCATTCTCTGTAACACATTTCAAATTAAAACACTGTCATTTGGTGTCTAGTACTTACTGCCTGCACACTTCAAAACACTGTATTAAGGTGGTTAGGTTATTTCTTCCATATGTCCAATTGCTAGCATTCTAGTGACAGAACTGTGACCAAAAGCATCAAAACTATGATGGGTTATATACCAAACTCTATTATTATTATTATTATTATTATTATTATTATTACTTTAGATAGGGTCTGGCTCTGTAACCCAGGCTGGAATACAGTGGCACAATCTAGGCTCACTGCAATCTCCGCCTCATGGGCTCAAGCCATCCTCCAACCCCATACTCTGGAGAAGTTGCGACTACAGGTGTGCATCACCACACCCAACTAATTTTTGTATTTTTTGTAGAGATAGAGTTTTGCCATGTTGCCCAGGCTGGTCTTGAACTTCTCAGCTCAAGCAAACCACCCACCTCAGCCACCCAAAGTGCTGGCATTACAGGCATGACCCACCACGCCCATCCTATTAAAGTAAGACAATTAAATTTTCTTTTCATAAAAAAATGGTAAATGCAAATATCAGTTTGGGAAATTCAGTATGAGGATAAATAGCCTACTTTTGCCTAAATACTACACAACAAAATGGGAACAGAGTAAGAAAAAGCACACGATACTTTCTTTACAGCTACTTAAAAGAGTATTATCCCACAATTCCAAGATTGGTTTCCAGATATAGTATTGAAAACTTCTTAGTTTATTTTTACCACTAGAACCTTCAAACCAGTGCAACACTTGTACATATTTTGTTTACAAAAGTGCACACATGAAGGCCCATCTGTGATAAAAGACTCAGGATAAAAATCATTAGTAAGTCTAACTTTTTAAATTATGATTTAATCCAACTGAACGTCACTTAATTTTAATAATGATAGACACAACTAAAGTAGTTTGAAAGAAATTCCAGTCAATTTAATTTTCTTAAGAATAAGG
>NW_026652279.1:67719761-67735236 GCF_009828535.3 Hylobates moloch | reverse complement strand
TCTTCCTGACCAACTAAAATTGGGATTTATATAGTAGGAAGGAATGTGACTACATGCAGGTAAACAGGAAATAGGAAAGAATAAGTAAATCATGAGGGATAAAGGGTCTGGCTTCTCGTTGTCTGGATGTTGTGATGTGGTGAGTTTCAGTCCCTTGATACTACCTGGGAGGCCTGCGGGCCAGTTTCCTGAGGAAGGTACTCAGATAAGACAAATATCAGTTTAAAGCTTTAAGACCAAGAGGGTCAATTTCTATGTTTGTTTTAAAAGATTGTAAACATCGGTTCTCTAGGACAATTGGGTTGGTTTCACTATGAGGGTAGCCATTTGTTCAGAGTTCCTCAGAACTGGACATGTACTCTCCCTCCTTGATAAGGCTTGTGAGTAGAACTAATTGAGTCTAGGAACTTCTTTTGCACCATCCTCAAATCCAGACTCAGTCTTCTGGGACTCTGTGTATGAGACATTAAGTTAGTTCATCCTAAGTCAATGAAGGAAGATGCTTAGAGATATTTCTTCTGAACTAACTTGCACACGACTTCAGTTCACTTTTCTTTCCTTTCCTTTTATTTCTGGACCCGAGATACCTTCTTACTCAGTATACTCCAAAATATAATCAGTTTTGTATTGGATATAATCTGTTCTAATCCAAGTGCTCCTCTATATCTCTTATGAGTCTTGTGGTCTAATTGCCTTTCATGTCCTTTAAAGAATTGGGTTCTATTAAACCACAAATAAAAATTTATACAAACAGAATTCAAATGTGAGGTTTACCACTTTTGGTATCATAATGGACTCTTTAATATTAATAATCATTCTTGGGGTGGAATAGAGAAAGACAGAGAAAAAGTCCCAAGAATGAACAAACAATACTATTAAAAAAAGAAACGGTAAATTTTAATATAGCTGCAAAAAATAAATGTTATTTCTTTTTAAAGGTTTAGGAAAAAGCACATTGTATTGTGATCTACCTTCATAATTTTACTACAGTAAATGTGAAATGATATTTTCATGATTCTCCTCTTTTCAAACACTTAGTAAAATGAATTTGTTTTGAATCCCAATTCAAAGGAAATCTTCACTAGTCCCATTGAGGCAATCTGGCTGATCAGCAACATTTGGTGCAAATAGTAATCAAGCTTCAAGATTATGCAAAACATTCTCCACTTCTCAAGAATTTCACTGAATTATTTAAAACTCAGTGGTGGAAACAAGCAGCAGCTGTGGTGTGAAGGGAGTGGGGATTTGCAACGAGGCACAAAGGATTGGAATGCTCAGTAAGTATAATTCATGTAGTTGCACATCCTTTCTCAAGCTAGACCCTGGTAAAATCATGCTGAAATCTAACTCTGCAACACACATCATTTACCCAAAAAGGATTTTTTGTGTTTGTTTTCAACTAAAAAGTGTTTGTCACAGTATCTTGCCATCTGCTTAAAACTTTCAAGCAATATTACATAACTCCATCTCACTTGTATGGGCTGTGTATTGACATGATGTTAACTGCATAATGTGTTACTGGCTGAAATGTATAGCAATGGCATAGACCCAAATGTCACCAAAGCAAGAATCAGCATTATACTCTTCCCAAAAGATTGTCACTTTGTGGAAAATAGTTTGTGATAAGTTAGACAATGAAAATAAAATAATAAAGAAGAAAGCAAAAACAAAAGCAAAAAACTTAAGGAGTTATTGTAAAGCTAAGTATTACTTTCAGTTATATCGAGAATATAGTGGAGATGGCAGAGACTTGGCTGTCTTGACACATTTTTTGTTGCACAGCAATAAGTAACAAAATTCCATAAGATAAACACATGTAACTATTGTGATGTTTCTGCTTTTGCTTCTATCAAAATCCCAAGTTAGAAAGAAAAAGATGAAGGTGAGTAGAAATGCATATTGACCTGTTTGCCACACTTATGTTACTCTATTGGCCTATGATTGAGAGCCACCTATCATTATACTTTCAGCAGGATGATAATAGGCTAATGTCCTTGCTGTTTCTTCAGACCATTGCACACTCTCTCCAAAAGTAGATAACATTTCTATGAGTCACATTTTTGTCTCAAGTTAGAAGATATGTTAAATTTAATTCAACTGGGTGTATATTTATGAAAATTTTATTACACATTCTTGGAACTTTGAGATAACCAGAAGAGTAAAACATGGACCCTCTCTAAAAGGAATTTAAAATCTTGTTTATAAATACGTGTGATTTACCAAACCAGACACCTGCAGCTATTGACCATTAAAGAATGCCCATTTTGCACATAAATTGAATGATAATAAACATTTCAAAAGTTAAACTTTTGAGTAATATATATTAAAATGGATAGAAAGGAATATATTTTTCTTGTTGATACATTAGGAAATGCATTCCTCTGTGAACAGGTATAAACATATCCAAAAGGTGAGGAATCTTTTCAAGCCTCCTTATACATTGGGGACCAAGAGGAGATAAAAATAGTCAAGGTGGCCAGGCACGGTGGCTCATGCCTGTAATCCCAGCACTTTGGGAGGCAGAGGAGGGCGGAGCACGAGGTCAGGAGATCGAGACCATCCTGGCTAACACGATGAAACCCCGTCTCTACTAAAAATACAAAAAAAAATTTAGCCGGCTGTGGTAGTGTGCACTTGTAGTCCCAGCTACTCAGGAGGCTGAGGCAGGAGAATTGCTTGAACCCGGGAGGTGAATGTTGCAGTGAGCCGAGATCATGCCACTGCACTCCAGCCTGGGTGACAGCACGAGACTTCATCTCAAAAAAAAAAAAAAAAAAAATTCGAGGTTATGATATTACACCATTAATTTGAGAAGAAAACTTTAAAACCGTTTCTCCTGGCCTGAGTATGACTTGCCAAACAACTTCTTGCTTTGTGGATTCTCTCTCTTAATGGAGGAGACAAGAAAAATGAGCATTTGAGAGAATGAATAAGAAAGGACATTATTATTGGAAAGAAAGTAGGCATCTTGGACATCTTAAATGGGAATAGAAGAAAGCGGGAAGACCTGATTGCAAAGAGAGCTTCAGACAGATCATAAGAATTGGTAAAGCTGAGCTCAACAGTAACGTACTTAGCTCTATCCCAAAGATAGTCAGTTAAATAAAGAGGCTCGCAGGATGCATTTTCTCTCTCTCTTTTTCATGCTTTTCTTTTTCGAGGAAGTGCCTCCATTATATGTTGTCTCACAGAGCATGTGGTTAGTCATATTCCAAGTAATTTTGCTTGAAATAATATGGTCTTATTGAAAACACGAGGAGGAAACAAGAAGTGTTTATGTCTCAGATGAGGATTGTCATAAATGTTTTGCACAATTTCACTGTATAACGTGTCTACTCTAAGTGTATGTGACATCCTAAATTGCCTGTGGGAAAGCATGAGACCAAAGAGAAATTAAAGTAATTCCTAAACTAGAGGGAAAGCCTAAGCCTTTACTCATTTTATTTTACATTGCGAATAAAATTGCTTGCTGTCTTTTAAACTTCTAAAGCCACAGTGATAGTGGTATTTTTATTTTTTATCATTATACACTTAAAGTGTGTTCTTTTTAACATTTCAAAAAGAAAGACTTATAGTGGGCAGAGTTGTGAAAAAAGTATTTTTATTGATATAGCATGCTAAAATTTGCAGATTACTTTTACACGCATAACATAGTTTAATAATTATAACCACCATATAAGTTAGTTTCAACGTCTTAGTTTTACTGATGATAACTGAAGAGATTAAATTATTTGCCCAAGGTACCCTAAATAAATACTGGCAAAGTCTGGATATAACCCAGCGCTTCTGACTCCATGTTTGATAGTTTTTCTACCACAATGTGAGCTATTTTGCTCCTTTCTGCCTTCTTTTCTCCACCCTCTTTTAAGCCATCAGTAACATCTGTTAACACTGTTTTTCCCCCACTCTTTGCATGATTTGCCCTTTTTCATAGAGCAGACTCATATAAGTAGCAGACTGTTTGAATGTTCTGACCCTTAGCCAACTCAAACATGACACTAGGAGAGTAAACCTACACCTTCACTGAGTCCTTGATGTATTTTACATTAATTAAGAATGCCAGAAGAGTCTCAGCAAAGCAGCTATCTGGCTAAATGAATTTAATTTTCCCTAAGGAAATAGATACAGTGAGATAGAATAAGCCTTAAAATCTTAGGCCACAGGCCTCGTTAGACACATCCACACAAAACTGAAACTTTTCCTTATTTTGTTCCGTGTTTTATTCTTCCTAAGTTCCCACACAGTACTTCTCTCCAGGTTTTGCTTTTATAGGTTTCTTCTATTTTTCATCCTTATTTTCTTCCCAGGTACCCATTTTGCTCTGTTTTTAATCTGTTTCTAAAATATACTGTAGCTTTGCAAACTAATATATCACATTTTTTTATTGCATGGTCTCTTTTCCAGTCATTGATTCAGCAAATATTTGCTGTGTAGTCGAATTTGTGCTATGCATTAGTGACAAAAACACATGCTAGCTTTTAAAAGTTATTTCAAGTCACTTTCTCTAATTTAGAGAGAAATATAAATGCAAGTTGTTGTGCAACTTGTTAATAGACAGTGTAAAAAGAGCTTCAGAAACAGTGAGAGTGGCAGGAGGCAACCAAATGTCTGGGCAGATAGGGACGGGTTCTCAGTGAAACCCCACCTCCAAACTGAAGGCAGTTTAAAGCCTGAAAGCCAAGCTACAAGTTAAATCCTCAGACAGGCTTAAAAGCTTGTCTTCCTGTTTGGAGTGTTTTGCTCTGATTGGTCCTCATCACCTATTTTACACATACCTACCCTTTCCTAATTGGTTTTCTACATTGTCATGCCCACCTTTGAGTGGTGTCTTCGTTTTAAACTTTTTTTGCATAGTCACATACCAATCAGCATGCACTCCCCATTCTAAGTTCATAAAAGGCCCCAGAACCCAACCACGTGGGTGACTTTCCTGCCTTCGGGTAGGGAAACCAACTCCACATCCTCTCTCTGCTGCAAGCTGTTTTCATCACTCAATAAAATTCTTCTCTGCTCCTCATCCTTCAATGTCCCCTGTATCCTCATTCTTCTTGGGTGCAATATAAGAGCTTAGGAACTGCCAAATGCAGGTTCGAACTATAACACAGGTGAGCTGGGGTGTGGTGTTGAGGCCAGGGGTCCCCGGCTTACAAAGTGACCAAGAAGAAAAATCCTAAATCAACAGTAAAGGGAATTTATTAGAGGGAAGATGGATGTGGATGAGGTGTTATGAGGATTAGCATTTGAACTGACCATAAAGGTAGAATTGGGAGATTGCAAAAATGTGGCACTCCAGAGAGAGGTAGCACAATAAATAAAGCCGGAGAACACAGAAGAGCATTATGATTTTAAACGACTGAACTATAGATACATTTTTGGAAGTGACAGAAGATAAAGTCCAAAGGTTATGTAAGAGCCAGATTGCAAACATACTTTATGGTACATCAAGAAGCAAATCCTTTATCAATGTGGATACAGTAACAAAGTAAAAAGGATCTACTTAAGGATTTTTTAAAGGAAATAACATAATTAGCTATACATATTAAAAAGGTGGGTTGGTGTCAGTGGAGAGGATGAATTGGTGAAGGGGAGAGCTAGGAGGCAAAAGAAAAAAGTTAGGAAGTAGTTATATCCAGTTATGTCATGATAAGAATTTTAACTATGGCAGAAGCTAAAGATAAGCATTAGATCACTTTCATTTTAAAGAAACGGAAGTGTGTGTAATATACTTGAAGAACACAGAAGATGTTGTTGATTCTGACAGGGGAAAGGTTGGGTTCAAAGAAAAAGTCACAGGCTAAAAGAAACTTGTAATTCAGTAGGATTATCAAAGTGAATGACTGCCACTCTGAATGGCATTATATTGATGGAGGAGAAAATGTGGTGAAGTTGTTCTGAAGTTGGAGATGTCATGTGTCACTTAGGATAATAATTTATAGGAAAGGTGACACTTGCAGGTGGTAAAACAGCTGTGAGTCAGAAATTCTTGGTTTCTGGAGGAAAATGTCTCAATGGAGAGAGATTGCATTCTCTTGTGGAAATTCTCAAACCCAAAGGGAAACTGACATTTTATCACTGTCTAAAAGACACCCCAAGGTCATAACATATTTGCTGATGCATTAGAGCTCAGTGGTATCAGCAGCTAAACTTCCAAGAGTTTGGAATCCTCAGAGTTCTGTCCTGAAGGGAGATGGAAGTTTGTTACCTTCTTTCAGACAGGAACCACGGAATATATAATATTCATTTAAGGATGAGACCGAACATAGAGATTATAAAGACACTCAAGCAGATAATTCAAGATTCTTACCCTGCCCCCCCAAAAAAGCTAGCTCTCAAGGGTCACTAAGAGAAAAATCTGTAAAATATCTTAAAGCATTTCAGGAGGTAGCTGCCAATGTAGAAGCTGAAAATGATATTGCTGGGATAATCATGTCAAAAAGTAGGCTCCTGCAGAGAACTCACTGAGGCAAAAGCAAAACAGATGTGTGTGACAGGTTGGAAAACGGCAGCAAAAGAATAAAACATTAAACTTGTAAATTTATATAAAAATCAACTTCCCAAAGCATTTTCCATTAGGCATTTCTGAGCAAAGTGAAAGAACTTCTTAGAAAGAAAAATGACATTGTATTTTTAAGGGCTTAGGACAAAAATAATTAAATAAATGAAACTAGTTTAAAATCATAGACTTTAGGTATTAAAACTTTCCTTAGCATCATTTAGTTTACTAATATGGAGAGTAGAACTATAACTAGAACCCATATATACGACCAAAAGAAACAATTAAATGGAGCAGGGAAGAAAGCTGATATGTATTAAATAACTACTATGGCCTGAACACTTTACTAGATGTTTTACATATGTTTTCTCATTTAAACTTCATAGAAGTCATATGAAATAGAAATTATTCTCCCTATTACATAGGGAATGTGACTGAAGCTGAGAGAGGTTAAGTAAATGTATTTATTTATATAGCTACCTTGTTCCAGAAAAGATTTCAAGTGTATAAGAGTGATTAAAAATACTTACAGTATGGTAAAAACTACATTAATTTTAAAGTGGTCAGACGAATGCTAAAAATAATCCTATCAAGCAAAAAATACATAAAACTACATTATTCAAAAATCTAAAAATGGTTTAGTTGAACACATCTCTGTGATAAGGACAAATAAATATGATGCTTCTCCTTTTTATGGCTCCAATCCTAACCAGAGAATTCTTTTTCAGAATTTCTAGAAAAGTTTCATTAACTACAGAAAATCCACTAGTTCTTTGTTCAGTAAGTTCTTGTGGGCATCTAGGATTCAGTAAGAAAGTTAAAGCGGTACTTTCAGGTATGGCTACTACCTAGTAGTACACATAAAGCTAGCTGCCTTTTGTAAACCAGGTTTCAGCAGAATTTGTGAGAAGAGTATGGTTGAGGGTTTGGTTGATGGGAAATTATATCTGGCTTTAGAGAAATATAAATTCTGCCTAGAATATACAGGAAATATTAAGAAAAAAAACTATTGCTAATTTTAGGAGTCATCTGTGCCCAATTCATGCATGGAAAAGAAATAATGGACTATGACTTAGGGAATGTTAAATAAGTTGTAGGACTGGATACACACACACACACACACATATGTATAGCCATATAAAAAAGAGAGACTTACTCCTTGAATTTTATCTGAAATTGTACGTCAAAGGAAAGAGCTTCAATAGATCCACTCTGGGATTATGGGAGAAGAGTCTTAGATTAATAAAGTTAGGTGAGGGGTACCAGAATAAAATAAAACTGAGAGCATAGATGAGCTGAGTAAACCCGAGGCAAAAATATGTCTTTTTTAGGGGAGCCTATAATGAATACTAGGTTATGCTCCTGACTGGCTGCCTCTACAAATATTTAGCCAATAATTTCCTAGAGGGATCCTATATCAAGGGTGAAATTAAAAAAAAAACCCTCCAGTGTATAATTTGCAATATCTAATATATATATATAATGTATTGAAATACAAAGAATACAATACAATTAAATCAGACTTTGATAACAATAATAGAATCTTCAAATATTTGGAAATATGCAACACATTTCTAAAGCCAAAAGTCAAAGAAGAAATCACAACAGAAATTAGATTTTGCATTGAGTGATAATACAAATGCAACATATCAAAAATGATGAAAGGCCACTAAAGTAGGACATAGAGAAAAAAATTATACCTTAAAATTCTATATTAGAAAAGAAAAAAGGTTTAAAATCAATGTCTCAGGCTTCCATGTTAAGAGGCTAGTTTAAAAGAGATTAAAGTAACACAATGGTAATAAATAAAGATAACAGGGAAAAACAATAAAACTGAAAATAGATAAACTAGAGAGAAAAACCAACAAATCAAAAGGTAGTTGTTTGAAAAGATTAAATTTATAAACATCTAGGCAGATTAACCAAAAGAAAGAAAAAAAACACAAATTGCTATTATCAAGTTAATAGTTGTCATCACAAATCTTAAAGACAATAAAAGGATAAGGGAATATTATGAAAATTTTTATGCCAATAAATTTATGCTTTTATGCCAAAGAATTCAGCAAATCCTTTGAGATAGCAACTTACCATAAACAATGTAAAATCTTCCCTGAAAGAAAAATTCAGCAACAAATAGTTTCACTAGTCTATTCTACCAGATATGTAATGAAGAAATAATACAAATTCTGAACTTTTTTTGGAAAATCTAAAAGGAAGTAATACTTCCTAACTTGTTTTATGAGGCAAACAATCTGACAAAGACAATAAAGAAAAAAAGAGAGACAATAGCCATCAAGAAATAGAGAAAAAAATGCTTAGAAAAATACCAGGAAAGCAAATTCAAAAATTCATAAGAAAGAAAATTCACCCAAATCAAGTGAGGTTTGGCACAAGAAAGCAAGAATAGTTTAATTTTCAAAATGAGTCAATGTAAGTGATCACACTAAAAACTAAAGGAGAAAAATTATATGATAATTTTAATATTAAATAAAATGCTAGGTGGAAAGAAGAAATTGTATATGAGGAAAATACTCCTACCATAATTCAGCAATTGATTGGAGCCTAAAAGATGACATTAAATATGGGAGTGAGAAGAAAGGGTGGTTTCACAATCTAAATAAAATATAACCAAAAAAATCTACAAATCTAGCAATGACTGAGGAGGTGGCAACTAAAACAATCACCCTCAATTGCTGTAAGAATTCAAATAAACATAAAGTCTGTGGAAACTGTCAGAATTAAAATAGAGTCATTTGTATTAAAAAAATAATAAGAAGAAGAAATAACCCTGACTAAAAGAGCTTGGAAGACTATAAAGAGAGGGCTCTCATGAACAAATGTTTGATTACAAGAATTATCACAAAAGACTGCAAAAACCAAAATCATGCACAAAGGCCATTACAACCTTACACAAAAATTACTTCTGTGAGAACATGTGCCCAACAAATGAGTGTCTAACCCCAAGCTGGTGCCATCCTTGCTATTGATTCCTTTGAGCCGAAGATAATTATACTCAAAACATTTACATAAGCCCCATTTTTTTCTTTAAAACCTTGTCTTCCTTTACTTCTCTGAAAACACACAGTTTACTATGGCATGCGTATTCCCATTGCAATAACCCATTCCTGAATAAACACAATTTTCTTCTAAAGAGCTTCTCTCTATTGTTATTTAGGTTGACATAAATGGTGCCCAGAGAATGATGTGAAACAAATCACTTTGAGAAGGAATCAGCAACTTTTAGAACTGATGTGCAATATTCACTTGAGCTCTTTGAGCTCTCTGCTTCAACATTTCACCTCTTCAGCCCTGGATAGTCTTCTTTCAGACTGAGCCTCCTTATTTTTTGGTAGAGGCTTTTTTTTAAATTTTGAGATTTGTTTTAGTTGTAAGGCAAACTTAATAAAGAACCTTGTGTGGCAGAATTTTTTTGGTGCTGCTTCACCAGCTAGAGACCTACACTACCGGTGACACCCCTGCCCAAGGCCTCACTCAGTTCCAGGCTTGCCACAGAAAGTACCCTGCTCACTCAGCCTGACAGGCTGCACTTGGTCTGTGCTCCAGCCCAGATCCTTCACTCACCATAGGATCCACACTCAGCCCGTGGCTTGGTGGGGTAAGCCACAACCTGTTTCTGCCTTGGATGCTGGCATCTAGATGAGGGGAACACAGTAGCGTCCAAAAAACTTGGAGACATCAGTGACCCCAGAGCCCCAAAGGGGGTGTTACAGTGTGTTAATAGCTCTTTCAGTCCCACCATCCACAGCCTGACACATGGGGGTGTGTGGCACCCGGCAGCTCCCTCTCCCATTCTTGGTGAGCAGGAAGGGAGTGCTACAGGGTTACAGCTCTGTTCACACTCACCATTTGGAGGGTCCCAAGTTCTTGTCCCACATCCAAGAAGAATGAGGTTATGCTGACAGCTGGCTGGTAAGCAAGGCAAAGAGTTTTATTGAGTGATGAAACAGCTGTCAGCGAA
This sequence comes from Hylobates moloch, assembly GCF_009828535.3. NCBI lineage: Eukaryota > Metazoa > Chordata > Mammalia > Primates > Hylobatidae > Hylobates > Hylobates moloch. The sequence continues at coordinate 67,724,764 of NW_026652279.1, read as the reverse complement.
GAGGGGGACGTGAGTTTGGCAGCTCCCTGCCCAAAGTTGAGTAGTATTTCAAAGTGTGGCTGAGTCTGGGGTTTTTATAGGAACAAAATGAGGGTGTTCCAAGCCATAGGTAGCATTGAAAAACGCAACATTCAATTGGTTGAAAAGCATTATTCAGAAAGAACCAATCAGGAAAGAGCAAGCAAACAGGAATAGAACTTCTCACTCTGGATCACAGGCTTCATCCTGAACCAGCAGCCTAGTTTTCAAGCTTTGGGCTGTTTCTGGCTTGAAGGTGGGGTTTTACTGGGGACCTGTCCTTCTCTGCATAGGGATTTTGTCTGTCTCCTGCCACTATCAGTTGCCTTCCTCCTGGATGATAAAATACTTTTTGACTTTTCTGGCAAGTCCTTTCTTGTATAAAAACAAGTGTCCTTATAAGTTTAATACTCTGGTTACTACAGAATTTACATTCTGTCTCTGATGAATGTCTTTTTTGGTGAATTTACTTTTGGTTCTTTCTGCATGCCTAATTTAATATTTTCTTTGCTTTGCATGCCTGGGTAAAAATTGTGGCATTCTGATTTTGATTTGGCAGCACATGCCTATACAGGATTTGGCTTTTTTTCCCTTGTTTGTTTCTGAAACTCTTCTGAGAGCAAAAATAAGCATTTTAAATGGTAGGTGCAGCTAAAAGACATTAAGGCAGTCATCACCATTTAAAACACCAGCCCAAACTCCTGACAGTCTGACTGGATTTGTAGGATTTTCTTTGCTTTTAGGAGATCAATAAAAAATGAAATGAGATTCTCAAACTTTAAGGCATACCAGGTTTTCTGAGACTCCAGCTTGCTGCAAAGCTTTTCCTTCATGCACATTTTTGGATCAATGGCCATCAAAGGGATCATTTGAGTTTCCCAAGCTTGTTTTTTCTTAGTATCAAATTAGGAAACTACAACTATACAGTTAACATGTAGAGTCTTATAAGTTCTCTATCTCTCTATTTTTTTCTGCCTACTTTTAATCGGCTGACTTTTCTGGAGGTGTTGAGATAAAACTCACTGCTTACGGCATTCCAACCAAGGTTTTTTTTTTTTTTTTTTTTTTTTTTTGAAGAAAAGGCTTAAAAGGCTTTCAAATTATTGGCTTTATAAATGACAAGAGCTCCATGGTAGCCAATAACCTAGGCCTAGGAGTCATCCCTTTCGATGTAAATTTAAGTTTGCTAGACTAACAATTAATCAGAGTTAGTTAATTAAAGGATTAATAGTCTAAAAAGAACTGAATAAATGTTTATAAGAGTTAGGCTCTCAGACCAAACAGGTCAAAATCTTGGACTCAGAGCAATAATATAAGGTATTCCTCTCCAATGTAAAAATTGCTTTGTCTGCAGGATTTTTAGGGGGGAAATCCCTAAAAACCTGCTACAGTGCTTCCTTGCCCATGTTGACTAGTCAAGCAAACCAAACTGACAAAAGATAGATTTATATAGATAGAGGTATTATTAAGGCTGCTTCAATAGTTTGTTTTTTTTAATATAATTCAGCCACTCCTACCTAAAATGTAAACATTGAAATTTTAACTCTAAATTCATCTGAAACTGAAAGAAAAAGGACAGAAAAAGTGAAAGAGGTTTTTTGTTGTTGTTGTTCTCTGTTTTTTGAGACAGGGTCTTGCTCTGCCACCCAGGGTGAAATGCAGTGGCACCATCATGACTCACTACAGCTTCAGCCTCCCAGACTCAAGTGATCCTCCCACCTCAGCTTGTTGAGTAGCTGGGACTACAGATGCACATCACCATGCCCAGCTAACTTTTTATTTTTTGCAGAAGCAGGATCTCACCGTATTTCCCAGGCTGGCATCTAACTTCTGGGCTCAAGTGATCTACCTAACTTGGCCTCCCAAAGTGCTGGATTATAGGCATGAACCACCATGACCTGATGAAAGAGATTTTTTTAAACCAAACTGCTTTACCCAAAATTTTAGTCCAGAGCTTTCATTAGATGATATATCACAGAAAATAAAGTTGAGCCATATAAACATGTCTCTTTTAGCCAGAAATATAATTTAGATTCAATAGTCTTTTATAAACTGAGTTTTTATTACTATCTCATTACTAAAATCCTAAATTAAAGCAATAAGATCTTTGTGTGTGTATATATGTTGGATATGTTGACACATAAGTGCATATGTTATGTTGTATAATTTGCCTATATAGTAAATTTTGGCATAGTTGGCCAGAAATCCCTTAAAAAGTTCTACTCAGATTGGCTTAATTAGTGCTAATGTAAATTATATAGTAATTCTCCCAATTCTCTTGTACTTCACATGACTTAAGTAAACCTTTAATAAATAATTTGTTTTTAAAGTATTGGTAAAATAAAAATAGAAATGTTTACAAATTGTCAGCATATATTTTTGTCTGGAGTTAATGATGGAACAGTTCTATATTTGTCTCTGCTAAACTTTTTAAAGTTGTAAAACTGTGAACCCAGCTTAAAAACAGAACAATCTTTGTTCATGTAACTGTTTGATAAGTAGGACTAATTTAGTATTGATTTAATAAAAACAACTCTATCTTCTGAGTTATTGGTAAAATACCCATATGTTTAAGTTCAAGGTTCTTAAGTGAACACCTGGTATTTATAGTCTATAAAAATGGTTAACAGAGAAATAACTTGAAATGATGACTAGTTAGGTCTAATATATCAGTTTTCATAAGTAATCTAAGGGTAATTGTTAAAATTAAACAAATTCAGTCAATTTAAGTGGAATAAACATTTATAATAAAATTTTCATGTAATTTGAAATCTTAAAGTTATGTTAAATTAAATAATAGACACTCATTAAATGCCTGTGTCATTTTCAAGTAAGATTTTTAAAACTTAGGCTGAAGAGCTTTAACAGGTAAGTGTGCATGGTAACAGAAAGCTGAAATCTGGCCCTATTTCATCAGAAAAAGGATAACTTAAGATATTTTATTATTACATAGATAAAATTGTTAAGAAACAAACCAAAGCAGAAATATGTTTTTTCCTAATCTTTCTTCTAATTCTTTATATTACTTAATTTAAATAATTTTAGACCTGTGTGGAGGTTATTGTTGAACCCCAAATGACAAAACTAGTCCTTAATATTTATCTGTAATAATACATGGTGAATAAATGCTCAATAAAGGTGTTGAATAAAAGAATAAAATAATTATATTTATTAGAATCCTTTGGCAGTGCATTTATAATATTTTAATTTTAAAACCTTTAAGGTTAATTAAAGAAACTACACTGACCAGCTTTGTATCCTTGAGAGAAAAAGATATGTTATAAAATATACATACACAGCCGGGCGCAGTGGCTCAAGCCTGTAATCCCAGCACTTTGGGAGGCCAAGGCGGGCGGATCACGAGGTCAGGAGATTGAGACCACGGTGAAACCCCGTCTCTACTAAAAATACAAAAAAAAAAAAAAATTAGCCGGGCATGGTGGCGGGCGCCCGTAGTCCCAGCTGCTCGGAGAGGCTGAGGCAGGAGAATGGCGTGAACCCAGGAGGCGGAGCTTGCAGTGAGCCGAGATCGCGCCACTGCACTCCAGCCTGGGCGACAGAGCGAGACTCTGTCTCAAAAAAAAAAAAAAATGTATATATATATATATATACACACACACACACATACATACATACACAAAAATACATAAGTGCATATGTACATATGCTTTCTCTTCTGTCTTATTTTCCCTTGAATTTAAATTTATTTTTTGTATGTATATATAATGGAAAATAAATGTACATTTTGATTAAAGAAATACATGCTTATTATGAACTTTTGTGCTTCTTTTTTCCATTTTTATAAGATTTACTATGTTGTCTTTTATGTAAATTACATAAATAATATAAATTTGCATTATTAAGAACTCTTGATTGTATAATTTATGGCTGTAGTACAGAAAGAAATCTGCAAGTCAGTATTTACCCCACTTAAATGTGAGCTCCACATTCCTCCAACATACACACATTCACATATACACAATATAATCTAAATTATAAAAAGCAAGATTTTCTATCTTGCTCAGCAGTTTTCTCAATGTCCAATACATTTTCTGAAACACAGTGTTACATAATAATTTGAGTTAATTAAAAAATAAAAAATAAGCATAGACTCTGTATATGTCATCAGAAGTCCAGGATGAGATAGGGTATAAACTTTGTTTTTTTGTTGGATGGTAGTCAGTGTTGTCCACAAAGGAGATGCAGCTTAAATGATGAATTTAAAAGAAGAATTCCGAGCCAGGCACAGTGGTGTGTTCCTGTGGTCCCAACTACTCTGGAAACAGAGGCAAGAGTATCACTTGAGTCCAGGAGTCTGAGTAGTATAATGAGTATAATGTGACCACACCTGTGAATAGTCACTGCACTCAAGCCTGGGCAACATAGAAAAACCCCATCTCAAAAAAAAAAAAAAAAAAAAATGCTGAAAACAGTAAATGGCCAAATAACATAAGGCTGGGTTATCAAACAGTTGTGGATATAGGAGGGAGGGAAAATACTGGAAAGTCAGAAAGATAAAGAAAGAAAATTGTATTTGTTCTCCCAACATTATGTCATTCTAGTTTATTGCTGTATCTTTCATGTTTGGGACTTCTAGGTCTGTTAAAGGGTTTCTACGCAGAAAAAAAATTTCTGTTTATGAAAATGTTATACTTTTCTACTTATAAAAATAGCGCAAAGTTCTACTAGGCATGTCCAAAAGAGCTTGTCAATGTACACTTTATAGTGCTCTGCAATAGGACTTTGCAATAGAACTTTCTGCAATAATGGAAACATTTTTTATTATCCCGTATGGTAGTCAATAACTACATGTGGCTATTGAGCCCCTGAAATATAGCTGGTAGGACAGAGGAAATACAATCTTGATTTTATTTTAATTAAATGTAAATGTAAACCGACACACATGGCTAATGGTTACAAAATTGGAAAGAGCAGCGTTTGGTGATTAAAATGAGGCAAGTCTATTTTATTTGCATAACACAATA